>NC_060072.1:35859318-36162348 GCF_922984935.1 Meles meles
GCTGGAGTGGGAGAGGGAGAAGCAGGCTTCCTGCTGAGCAGAGACTCCCCCCAATGTGGGGCTCAACCCCAGGACTCCAGAATCATGACCCTGAGCCAAAAGCAGAAGCTTAATGACTGAGCCACCCAGGTGCCCTGAACATGATGGATTTTAACTCATCATTTGCCTTCTAAGAGAGGGAAAGTAATAGTTATATCTGATGTTCTATTTTTAGGGTACAATTTTTGACTTTGCCATTATTTCTTCTGACATTAACTCATAACATCTTGTAACATTCACAGGAAGCATATTTTATTCTCCCCTAAGAGACTGTATGTAATGTGAAAAGTGAAAGAAAAAAAAATCTGACAAATTTCCAATTAATGTGATTGACAGATAAAGTCAAACAATAAAAATCAGGAGCCCAACATAGATTTTCTCATGGATGATTTACAAAATAATTTGATCAGTCCCTAATATGTCACCAACGTATTCAATTTCCAAGTTCCTCAATCACTCTTTGGTTCTCCTATGGACCGCAGCACAGAGTAGCAACCAATTATTAACCCACATTTTTTCCACTGACTTTCCAATAGGTGCTCTATACTTTTTTCATTAAAGGGAGGGAGGGAGGAAGGGAAAGAGACAGTGAGGGTGGGGAGCTTTTGGGAGAAAGAAAGGAAGGGGGAGAGAACACTCCTGACTGGGCTTTCTAACATTATGTACACATAAGTCTCTTACCAACAGAGAAATCCCCTTTGAAAGATTATGAGTGAAGCCCCATAGTGACAGCACAGTCTACTCCTTTCATTCACTTAGACCAAACTCTTCCTGGCTGTTATCAATTGTTACTGCACATTTTTAATTACTGACTCAAAATTTATGCATATTTTATCAGAATAAATATTAATCATGTTCCCTTTTACTATCAAAACTGTTCGTTTCAATAATAACTAAGCCAACCAATGAATAGCTTTTCCCATGATTCCATTTCTCATGAATATATATCTCCTTTCAGAAATTTTCCTCAAAAGGATGAAAGTAGGTCAATAGTGCTGTGATTTTCCTCTATCCCTTCCTTCTTCCTTAACTTTTCTCTGAACCAGTTCTTTAATTCTATCCATCTCTCCCTTACTCTTTCAAGGAAAGACCAGATGTATCCTTGATTTTATAAACACTTGCTAGAGCAGAAAAAGTATTACTTACCAGGAAGTTGAGGATGAGCTCTTGTGTTGGAGGAAACCTTGCCTGAACTTCCTTAGCACTGGCTTCCTCACTTATAAAAGGGAAATAGTAAACTATCCATCTCATAAGGGAGTGGTAAGAATGTGTCATAAAGCTGTTTTGAAATTGTGAAATAATTAAAATGTATACTTTGATTTATTTTACAAATTAAAGCTAGCTTAATGGGGGGTATTTTTTCAGTATTAATTTTCTGGAAGTTAACCAATTTTAAGTCATTTTTCAGGAATTACAAGTAAACTGTTAGTTTTATAACACATTTCTCAGATTTCTGAGAATTACAGAATATAAGCATCAGAAGGAACCCTAAAAATGACATGTCCTGTGAAGGAGTGGAGGGGGAAAGAAGGAAGGAAGAAAAATGGAATTAAGAGAAAAGAAATAAAGAACTATCCTACCTAGAAAAGTAATAGGGAAATTTTTCAAATTAAATCCAAACAATCCAATGATAATGGTTTATAAAGGCTACATTATTTTTTTACATACAAAATAAAAATATACTTGAAGGGCACAAAGAGAGAATTCTTAAAGATTTATAAAGGATGATAGCTATGTAATTGTCCTGAGGCTCAATTAGTACAATTCCCTCATTACACTTGAAATTTTGCATCATATGTTACAATTGAACATAAATAAAACGTGTTTGCAGTCAAATAACATAAAATTGTCTTAGCTATGGGGAAGGTTAACAATAAAAGAGCTAATAGAAAAGTGGACTTTAACATTTTGACATAGCATTAAGTATTTAAATGATCAATAAATATTCTCTAACATTCAGGTACAACAAAAAATATGTGCTGATGGCTGTATACTATGTACGAGCTAATTTATAAGAAATAGTTGCTACCTCACAAATTACACAGTCAGGTTGAGAAGAAAGAACATTTATGTAGAAAGCTGTATTTTTTTTAAGTGGGATTTATACTTCTGAGTAATTTAAAGTATCAGGAACTATATTCTCCTTCCTTCCCCTGAAACCATGAAATATATGAATAATAGAGGAAACAATGGTAAAGATATTGGGTATCAAGTGACAAAGGATAACTCTGAGTCATAAGCAATAAATGAGGTAAGTCCTGAGAATCTAGCCACATACTATCTTCAGAGACTTTCCAGGTCATGACAAAAAAGAGGGTGATCCAGAGGGAACCCCACAGTCTCCCTGAATTGAAGGAGTGGAGCTGAGAGCCAGGAAGATCAAAGTGGCCAGAATTCACAGGGCAGAGTATCACTGAGGAGAGGGTTGCACAAAGTAAGAACCCCAGAAATCTGCAGACACTCCTCCTCCAATATTCAGCAAGGTACTAAGCAGCATGTGTGTGTGAGGAAATTATCCAAAGCCGGAGAAAAGCCACACAAAACAATTGGAGGAAACTACTCAGAGCAGTGTCCCTTAGCTAGAATGACCTCTAATTAATAAGGTGTTGAGGAAAGTGCTCAGAAAATTTGCCTCAGGAGTGGGGAATAAATAATTAGCCATAGACTACACACTGCTTTGGTCCTACCTAATTAATCTTAAAAGAAAAATCTAAAAATATATCAGTTTTCCAAGTAACTCAAGCATGTCCCAGAACAATGCTCAAGAATACTTTTAGGTATATAAATAAATACCAACACCTAACACGGTAAAATCACAATGTCTGTATCTAAAGAATACATAATGAAAAGCACAAGAAACACTATGTTGATGACTGCATTTTTTTTCCATTAGGCAAATTTATTTTTTAAAAAAGGACTTCTGCTCCCAGAAAGATGAAGTAATTTTTCCTATTCTTTTGCAAAGTACAACTAAAAACTCTGAACATATATAAAACAAATATAAAAAGTTTCTGAAAAGTAAAGAGGAAAAGTCCAACTTGCTAGGGAAATAGAAACTGAAGGAATGACATGGTAGTAATTTCTGTGGATTTTCATTTAGTCTTATAATATTGTGAACATGATGCTGGAGAAGCCAGCAAACTACAGAAAACATATTTATATAGAAACTTATTTTTGAAAAAAATATGATGGGATTTGTGCTTCTGGCAAATTTGGAGTATCAGGTACTAGATTTACTCCCTGGCCTAAAACCACATGAAAAACAGGCAAAATGTTGAAAAGAGTGACTCTAAGATATTGGGTATCATGTGACAAAGGTATGTAAACAAACACACACAGGGCCCCAAAGGCGGCCTGTGTTCACTAATGATAGGAGAGGGAAAGGGGCAGCCTCGCAAGACAGAAAAATCTTAGATAGCAACTGCTCTACTCCAGCCAATCACCGCAGGAAAAACAAAAACAAAAACGAAAACAAAACTGCAGCCACATATTCATCGACCTCAGGAGGGACTGAGTTCAGAGTTTAGACTTCCAACCTCCAGGCATACAATGAGTCATCCCCAGGTGCCTCTCCACAATTGCCAGGCTGGTATCAGAGAATCCCAAGGAAGAAACCAGGACTTTTATCCCTTTTAGATGGTAGTAAGCTTTACCCCATGTGGTATAAATGAAAACCACCCAGGGAACAGAAACAAGTAATTTCTGTTTCTTCAGCCAAGGTGATACCAGTGGGGTCCCAATGGGAAGCTAGAACTCCCAGTCCCACTCCGCAGTAATGAGGAGACATTCTCTTTTGTGTCATTAGAAACTATATAGGGAACCCTCACTTTCTGTCCCACCAGGTAGTAATGATGCGATGCTACACCTGCCCCCTTACCTGCAGAAGTGAGGTTGGAGAAAGGCAGCCAAAATGGAAGTTTTGAACAAAATCCAGATATTCATAACATTAAAATAATCCAGATTTCAATTTAAATCACATATCATACCAAGAACCAAGAAAATTTCAACTTGAACTTTGAAAAAAAAGACAAATCAAAGGATGCCAAGACCAATATAAGAGATAATTTTGAATTACCTGTCAAAGATTTCTAGCAGACATCATAAAAAGCTTCCATGGGTAAACAACACAGGCATCCTTAAAAACAAATGGAAAAAAAAAAAAAGAAATTATCAATAATGACATAAGAAAGTATCAAAAAAAAGAAGATTAAAAAAAAGAAGTTATTGTAGAACTAAAAAATATAACCAAAAAACTCAATGATGGAATCAACAATCAAGCTGATAAAGAATCAGTGTTACTGAACACAGAATAGAAATGATCAAATATGAGTAAGAGAATATAGACTGAAAAAATTAGAGAATCCTGGGACTTGTGGGACTATAGTAAGAGATTTAACACCTATGTTACTGAAGTAACAAAAAGAGAAAAAGGCAGGATTGAAAAAGTATTCAAAGAATTAATGATATAACTATGCAAATTTAGTGAGATGCTAAGTCTACATTTTCAAGAAGTATAGCAAGCCTCAAAATCCAAGATAAACCAAAAGAAATCCATGCTAAGATACATCATAATCAAACTTCTAAAAACTAAAGACAAACAAAAGACTTGAAAGCAGTAAGAGAGAGAAATAGAGGAAATAGTTCCTAACTCTTTTTATGAAACCAATATCACTCTGATACCAAAGCCATAGACACAAGAAAACTGTAGTTTAATACCTCTGATGAACATAGGTGCAAAATTTTTTTAATAAAATATTAGCAAATCAAATAAACAACATATTGAAGAGATTATACACCATAGCCAGGTGAGATATAGTCCCCAGTTTGTAAGACTGATTTAGCATATGCAAAATCAATGTAAGATACCACGCTAACAGAATGAAAGATAAAAACCAAGTAATCATCTCAAAAGATGCATAAAAAAGCATCTGATGAAATTCAACATCCATTTATGATAAAAATAATTTTCAAAAAATAGAGACAGAAGGAAACTTACTGAACACAATAAAGGCCATTTTTCAAAGTTCACAGTTAACATCGTAATAATGGAGAAAAAAACTAAAAGCTTTTCCTATAAGATCTGATACAAGGCAAGGATTCTTACTTCTGCTACTTCTACTCAATATAGTACTATACATCTTAAAGGAGCAATCAGACAAGAAAAAGAAAATGTACCTGAATCAGAAAAGAAGTAGAATTATTTCAATTTCTGGATAACATGATCCCATTTGTAGAAAATCCTAAGCACTCTATAAAATTTTTTTTAGAATAACTTCAGAAAAGTTCCAAGATACAAAATGGATGTACAAAAATCACTTGTATTTCTTTGTACCAACAATGATCCAGGAAATCAAGAAAACAATCCCATTTATGACAGTATCAAAAAGAATAAAATACTTGGAAATAACTGTAACCAAGGAGATAAAAGATCTATACTGAAAACAATAAAACACTGTTGAAAAAAATGAAGAAGACCCAAATAAATGGAAAGACAACCTAGACTGGATGTTCCTGGATTGGAAGAATACTATTACAATGTCCATTCCACTCAAAGTGATAATATAGCTTCAGTGCAATTCCTATCGAAACTTCAATGGCATTTCATAGAAGAAGAAAAACAATTCTAACATTTGTATGGAAGCATACAAGACCCCGAATAGTCAAAGCAATCTTGAAAAAGAACAGAAATGAAGCCATAGCAATTCCTGATTACAAATTATATTATAAAGCTATAATAATCAAAATAATATGGTACTGGCATAAAAATATATACACAGATTAATGGAATAGAATAGACAGCTCAGAACGAAGCACAAGCATATTCGGTAACTAGTTTCTGACAAAAGCACATGATGTGGAAAGGATAGTCTCTCCAATAAATGGTGCTGGAGAAACTGGATAACCATATGCAAAATAATGAAATTGGAACCTTATCTTATGCCATATACAAAAGTCAAAATGGGTTAAAGACTTATACATGTCTTTAAGAACTGAAGCCATTAAACTCCTAAAAGTAAACATAGGGAAAAACTCCTTGATACCGGCCTTGACAATGATTTTTTAGATAAACACCAAAAGAACAAGTAACAAAAGCAAGAGAGTAGATTTCAGGTGCTTTCATCTCTCTCTCTCTCTCTCTCTCTCTCTCTCGTTCTCTCTCACACACACACACACACACATGCACACAATGTGAGAATATGCTAATCAGCTTGACTATAGCAATTATTTCATTTATTTCAATTATATATATATTATATATAAAATTACCATGTTGCACACCTTAAATATAATTTTTGTTTCAAAAATAATAATGAAAACTGGTTACTTAAGTTATTGGAAAAAATTTAAAGTATGTTCAGGCGACTTGATGCAATCTCTTCTTACAGCTATAAAACCTATGAAATTTAAGTACATATGTAGTATATCTGGTCAAATTTAACTTTCCAACTTCAGGTGTCACATCTGTGAAATATTTACTGGATTTTGAAGGTCTTTATGAAGAAAATGATATCATATCCTTATTTATGATTCTGATGTGGATTATATTTTAAACTGATACTATGAATTTCATGGATTAACTAAAAATGGTATAAAATGGAGGAAAAGCCCTAACCTTATCATTAGCACATTAAAGTCAGTGGTCTAACCATCTCCAAATAAAAGGCAGAGATTGTCAGAGTAGATAAAAGAAAAAGATCAAACTCTAAGAAATGCTCTTTAAATATAAAGATACATATAGGTTAAAGATATAAAAAGGTATAAAGTTATAACAAGATAAAAATAATCCAATAAAGTAGAGTCTCAATATCAGCTCAGTAGATCAGTGCTAAGAATATTATCAGGGATAAAGTCATTTCATAATGATAAAGGAGTCAGCTCATCAAAAGAACTTAACAATGCTAAATATTTATACACCCAGCAGCAGAGCTTTGAAAAACAGGAAGCACAAACCAGAATTGCAAGGAGAAAAAAACAAATCTGGAATAATAATTGGAGGCTTCAATACCCTTCTCTCATAATAAATGATAGAACGGGCTTGGGTGGGGAGCCTTGAAGAACATACAAGAATTCAACAACATTTTCAACCAATTGGATCTCATTGACATTTATAGAATGCTCTACCCACAAGAAAAATAAAAAATAAAAAACAGTACACACACTCTTTTCAAGTGCATAGAGAACATTTAACATTATAGACCACATTCTAGACCATTACAAAGTCTCAAAATGTAAAATGATCCATTTTCTCAAAACGTGTTTTTTGACTATAGTGTAATTAAAGTTGAAATCAATAACAGAAAGACATCTGGAAAACTCCTAAATATTTGGAGACCAAATAACACATTTCTACATAACACATGTGGCAAAGAAGAAATCACAAAGGAAATTAGAACTATTTTGAGCTAACTGAAAATAAAAACAGAACATATTAATTTGTGGGATGTTGCTAAGTACTACTTACTAGTACTATTTGTGGGAAATTTCTAGCACTAAGTGCTTATATAAAAAGAAAGAAATTTCAAATAAATTGCCTTAATTTTTATCTTAATATACTAAAAAACAAAAACACAGAATCAAATTAAACCCAAAGTCAGCAGAAAAAATTAATTGTGAATTGAAATTGAATTCAAATGAAAATGAAAAAAGAGGAAATCAATGAAACTAGAATCTAGTTCATTGAAAATATCAGTAAAAATGATCGCTTCACTAATCAGGAAATAAAAATATCAGGAAAAAGAGAGGTGACATAACAACAGATACTATAGATAATAAATGGATAATAGGCACTGTCTGCATCAGGACACGTGTGTCACACATATACAAACACTCTCAAGGAAAATTTCCTTTATAAATGCAAAATCATAATAATGATTTTTATCCATGATTTCTTGTGATGTACTAAATTCATCCATGAAATGATCTGTTGCTGATAGAAAAATATTTAAAATCTTTAAAAGGAAATATTTAAAATCTTTAAAAGGAAAAAAAAGATCTTGTTAATATGTATAAAATCCATATTCAGCAACTCAACTTAAAATGGCCTTGTTAAAAAGGCCATTAATTCAAATTTTAATTCAAACTGTTAGTGAATTCAGATAGAAATTCATTTGTTAGTGTTAAAAACTTTTGGAAACTTTTCTGATCTTAACAGAGACCTTAAATATGAACTACAAGCAGCTCTCGACATTCTGTGCATTTGAACTAAACATCTTTTGTTCAGACTCCCATTTTTTAACATTATGTATTCTAATGCCTAAGTACTTGCGGGGTGGGGGGGACAGAATTCTGACTCTAAGTCAGTTCAGAAAAATCTCAAGATGTTAAATGATGATTCTATCTGCCAAGTGAAAGTGACATCTGAATATGTAAGGGCCACGACCATATTTTTAGAGAAATGCGTGTGTACTTAAATGACATATGGAATGTCAGCATCATTTTGATGAGAAAGATTAACTCTTGGTTCTGGCTGCATATTAATTACAGCTGGGTAATCTACTAACAAGTAACTTCACTTTTCTATAGTTCAGTTTCCTCATCTGTAAAATAGGTAATAACTCATACAGTTGTATAAGAATTAAATTAATTAGTACAGGCAAAGTTCTTAGATCAAAACCTCATGTAATGAGTATTTTAATATATCAATATTAATATATCAATATATAATTATATTTCAATGGTAAATATTAAATATTAATTATATTGATATTATTAATATAAATATTAATGAATGTTAATATATGATAATATATAAATATTGATATTTAATATATATGAGTATTTTTTTTTAATTAGCTATTAAGGGGCACTTGGGCAGCTCAGTTGGTTAAGCCTCCAACTCTTGATTTCAGCTCACATCTTGATCTCAGCACTGTGAGACTGAGCCCCGCACTAGTCTCCATTCTGGGCTTAAAGCCTGCTTAAGATTGTCTCTCTCCCTCTGTCTTTTCCCCTACACAAACATGTGCTCATTCTTTCTCTCTTTCTAAGACTATACTTTCAGGGATCATTTCTATAGTTTTTTACTAGAGAAGTTTCTCTGAATTTGTAGTGTACCCGGAACCACGAGGAGGAAGCATAACATTCCTTCCTGAGCGTGAAGCTGACTTTGGGTGCTGTGCTCTTTCTCTCTTTCTCTCTCTCTCTCTCTCTCAAAAAATAGTTAAAAATTAGCCAACAAGGTATAAAACTGTATTAAGATGTAAATTATATTAAACCTCACAGAAATGAATTGAAAGTACTGCTGCTATTAACATTAAAACCAGTGGATTATCCAAGAATTTGCCCTCAGTCAAGTGGCAATTGGACTAACCTTCTCAACTGAAAGATCAGTTGTGAAAGAAAAAAACAAAAACAAAAAACAATGTACAAAATGCCAGGAAAAGTTCACTGTGTGTAAATTATAACACTATTAGCTCTCTGGAGACAGAATCAAACAACGACTTATGTCAAACTCTTCATATTAATAAAAAAAAAAACTTGCAAGTTACTTTCTTCTTAATTCATTTAGTTTTCTTTTATTATGCTCACTTCACATTCAGTATGTTCTCTAAATCATAATGAATTCCTTGTATGCTCAAATCAAAATGCATTAGCAAGATATTTTATAATTCACAATTTTTAGGCTATTTTGAGATTTTTCTTCTCCAAGGACTCCCAAGTGTCAGAAATATCTTTTTCTGTCTTCTGGTATAAAACAAATGTCACTATCTTTACATATAAGTGATTTTGCCTGCCTTTCACAAGTTATAATCTAGAATGTAACTTGGTTTTAAAAGTATGCTACAATTTAAGAGATTCTGATGGTTGATTTGAGACATTATTTTAGTCTTTGAATGGACACTGGTCTTTTTATGAGACAGTCCATGATTGCCAGTGAAAATTCAGATATAAAAATTTTTTTTAATATTTTATTTATTTGACAGAGAGAAATCACAACTAGGCAGAGAGGCAGGCAGAGAGAGAAGAGGAAGCAGGCTCCCTGCGGAGCAGAGAATCGGACGCGGGGTTCGATCCCAGGACCCTGAGATCATGACCTGAGCTGAAGGCAGAGGCTTTAATCCACTGAGCCACCCAGGCGCCCCTCAGATATAAAAATTTTAAAAGGATGAAAGCCATAAGGTCTGAGAAGGGACCATGTCACTAGAGCTACAAGGTTAAAATTAGGGTAGCATGCACAAATCGTACCTTCTCCTTCCCACTGTCCACCTGTGTGAAGTGTGAATCAGGAAATGTTTGAAAAGGCAGAGGACTTAGATCATATCCAGTATTCTTCCATACAGGTGAGGGTGACCCCGTTCAAACGGAGAATGTGACTGGCTCAAACACTCAGGTGAATCTCAGACTTTTCACCTTGAGACCACTTTACAAAGATCTTTTACTATGCTCACTTGCCACCATAGAAGAGAAAATCTTGAGGGCAGTATCCTGGGAAAACAGGTACTGCTCCAGCCACGTTTGTTTCCTCCTTTCACCCTCCCTTCTTGCCTTTCCTCTTTCCTCTTCCATTGTTCACATACTTCTCATATAAAAATAATCGTAAATAAGCATTTGTCATGAAAAGCCACATTCCTTTCAAATGTTATGTTAGCTTCTCCTCTCTCTCCCATTTGGAGTCTGTATAGCACTTATTTTATTACCATCTGAAATTGCCGTGAGCTTTCATGTGTGAAGGTGTTCATGTTTTTTCTCTCCTTCTTCCTGTCACATAAGGCCTCTCTGAAGACTTTACCAATGGGTATCAGTCTGTAGCTCTCTTGTTGGAGTCACTGTACACAGCATGAACACAAGGACTACACATGGGTATGTGTGGGCACATACATGACTTCCTCAGTTACAGAGAGGTAAACTCAGCAGTGAACCTGCTTAGTTCTTCTGTCAATGGATCTTGAATCCACTCTCCATTATCTTCCACATTGACTTATTTACTGAACTGTTCCACATCCCCAGTTCTGGCATTTTTTTTTTTTTCTTTGCGGGGCAAGCATCTGTTTCTTCAAGGTGACAAAATAAATTTCTCTGTAGTAACCTCATCTAATTCTTCTCAGCATTTTTGTATTTGGGAGTTACGTTTTTCTTCTCATTCCTAAGCTTTCTTATTTCTTTCATAACTGATGAATCAAATGAACAAGTAGTTTGTTTTGGTCATGGGTCTTTTTTTTTAAGCTTTTATTTATTTATTTGACAGAGAGAAAGAGATCACAAGTAGGCAGAGCAGCAGGCAGAGGGAGAGGGAGAAGCAGGCTCTCCACTGAGCCGGGAGCCTGATGTGGGTCTCAATCCCAGAATCATGATCTGAGCTGAAGGCAGGCACTCAACCGACTGAGCCACCCAGGTGCCCAGTCATGGGTCTTTTAAAGGAGCCAGGTTTTACATTATCTGTACTATTATTTGTAAAATTTTTTTTCATTCATTTTGACATCTTTCCAAGTTAGTCATCATTGCTTGAGAAATTATATATATTCACTTATATGTATACTTATTTACACACATTTATATTTATATGTGTTTATCTTATTAAAATAGACACCGCAGAATCAATTTTTAAAGTCAGCATTAGCAGGATATCTAATGTCTGACAGTATTTTACCAAAATATAGATGTGTATTTGTACAAATTGTTAAGCAATGAATCTGAGGATAAACATCTGATTTTTGTCTTTTACAATTTTTGTTTTTACTATAAAATTATATTTTAAAGCCAATTATTTTAAATTATAAGAATCATGAACTAACTATTAAATCCATATACTCAGAAGCCTTTTATAATTCAATAGTAATTTGTCCAATTTGGGGACAAATAAAGTAACTTACTGTACTTGACATTCATGACTTTTTCAAGATAAGCCTGTTTTAATGATTCTTAATTGCTGGTTTTTAATTATAAACAACCAGGACTCGTTTTCTGTCCTTTCTACATAAGCATACAGCATAAAATGATATATTTAAAAGCCACTTTCTTTTAAAACTATGGTATCTGTTATAATTCACAATATTAGATTTTATACATCTCTCGTGTATATATAAGATCAGCTATTTATTTTAATCTTTATGAAAATCCTAAAGTCCAAGTAAATGACAAAAAGTTTTATACTCATTATGTGAGGTCACATTGATTAAAAGATGTATAAATAAATTCAGGAAATACCAATGAGCCATTAAGATAGTGTAACAATGAAAAAAGAACAGATTAAAAAGGTCAGTACACAGTGAAGGAATTAAACTTTTGAAGACTTACCACTTACAGTGTACTTTCATATGAGAGACAAAAGGGAGAAGAAAATAATCATTAACTCTTAACTGTTAAACATAAAATTTTCCAAAAAATAAAACCCAGATTTTCAAAAAAGCAAAAAAACTTAAGATTACAAACCCTTATTAAGTGTAAACTTGAAATACTATTACTCTTGACTGTATCTGGATTTACCCTTACCATCAAATTACTTCCAGAAACAGCTCTTAGGCTTGTACAAACAGGATAAGAGGATCTGCCTAGAGTTCTGTACCTTGATAAATACAAGACCATAGATATCACCTCTTGTAAAAGGTCTCCTGTGTCAGCAACTTATGACAGTACTTGAAGAAATGTACTTTAAGACCAGGATCCAAGAAATTGAGAGAAAGAACGTTAATTTCATGACCCTTTTTTAAAACAAGACTAAACACAGTACAATGCTATCAAACCTCTAAGGCAACTGACGTGTGTCTTAATAATTTCTTTTTTAAACAATCACTCTGTCTTTATTATCAATATGTAATTATAAACCATGAAGTGTCTCCTCATAAGCTGATTCAGATATCAACCATGTTTTGTTCTCTGTTTAAAACAGTAAGAAGATAGGGCACCTAGATGGCTCAGTCTGTTGAGTTCTAACTCTTGGTTTTGGCTCAGGTTGGGATCTGGTAGGGGGCTGTTTTGTGAGATTGAGTCCCAAGATGGGCTCAGTGCTCAGCAGGGAGTTTGACTGAGATTCTCTCCCTTCCCCCTACCACTCCCCCAGTGTGCACTTGCCAAGGCACTCTCTAACATAAATAAATAAATCTAAAAACTAAAAAAAAAAAATCCAACAAGAACAAGTGGGTCAGGAGAGGAATGGAGGAGAGAGGGGAAAATGGAGGGAGAGGAGATGAGATTAAAAGTGTCACAAGTTACTTGGAATGTCAAATTGGCCCCCAATCATCTGTACCAAGGACAAAGTCATCAGGACCATTAACATGACCATCCTAGAGAGCAAGATTGAAGTTTCAGAAACCAGCATGGTGTGAATCATCTTGGAGTGGGGGGGGGGGGCATTCTGCTTAAATAGGAAGAATTATAAGGAACTCTTTTCTCTGCCATTCTATTCTTTTTTAAAAATTTTTATTTTATACCATCTTTAATCACAAAAGACTGGAAAAAAAACAGATCAAAGCATAATTTTCACTTGAATCCTGAGTTTCAGTAAATCTTTGCAGGAGGCAAATTTTGAACTGGAAATCTGAAACGGTTCATTTAATTTTACAACAGCCCTTATTGAGACAACAGGACTTAACATAATTATTTCTTCTAGAACTTAAATCCTTTTTTTAAGTGTACAATATTTTTTAAAAGAAGAGTAAAGAAAAAAATCAATTATATCAAAATTAGCTATGAGAACAATCAGGAATGCTAATATCTCATTTTTAAGACCACTATTAGAAAAATCTAGAATTAAGAATTTCTTGAGGCCACGTGTGCCATGTGCTAGTTAATTTAGTTTCTCAAAAGAAGTCCCTTACTTGACAGACGTGAAAGTTCTTAGCATCTGATGCTTCCCAGAGAGCTGATTTTCCATCACAGATCACGCTGTCTCTCCCATTAAAAAATGGCAGAAGTTGTATAATCCATTGTTGTTCTATTTTGTGATTTGTTGTACCATCCAAATACATTCAGAATTTTTTCCATGTTTATAATTTTTTCAAGTTATGCATAATGCTTGGTTTTGTTCAGAATTATTTTAAAAGCTCTGTACTAACATTTTAAGTTCCCAATATCCAATTCTGCAAGTCTCTATAATGCCGTTCCCATAATCCAAATAAAAACAACATAACAAATTTGAGAGCTGGCACTTTGGTTAAATGTTTCATTGCCAATTATGTAGTTCTAACTAAACAACTTTTCTTTTTTTAAGCCAAGACTTCATCATAATTAAAGATGTTATAGAAATCTGACTCAGTGAGCTTAGACGTAATTTAGGAAAGCAAAATAAAAAACCCCATAAATGAGCAATTTGCATATTTCTCTCCTCTATTTCATTGCCATGGTGGTGGGAAAATAGACAGTTTATGGATAATGGTGGTCTCATCATTTCTAGTAAATCAACTAACTGACCAAAGTCTCCAGAAAGCTTCATGGTTCATGAAGTTTTAAATTAGATTCTCACGTCACCCATTTTCCAATTTATAGCAGTTGGAGCAAAAATCTAGTTTTAAACAATTAGCTCAGAAAGGGCTGACTGCTCTTTGTTCAGTTCCATTGGTATCATTCTTGAATGTGAATCCCAAGTCTCTAAGCCAATACAATCCCTTCTCAAAGGGATCCTAAATATTTGCAGTCTTGGACTCATTATTCAATGACAGATATTTGGTATTATTAGCTTTACATTGATCACAACTGGTCCATAGTTTTGGTATTTTTGATTTGAGAGAAAAAAAAATATTACAGTGATTTACAGGACAAAAAAATGAAATATATCAGAAAATCAACAAGCTACTAAACAAACTGAAGTTTATGAATACAAGGGCATGCCCTAATTTGCCACCTTTTGGTTTACAATTGACAACCTGAAAAGATATAAGGTATGTAAGATAGTTGCCACTTAGGTATCGAGAACGTATATAGACTATTGGGTTCACTACCTGTGAGATGCCTCAAAACTGTCTGACTCTAATGACCAATCTCTACTCTCTGAAATAACTGTTTTCTCTTATTTTCTGTTTTATACTTTCTCTCCCTTTTTTGTTTTGTTTTTGTTTCTCCGTTAGTGGGGTATCTTCTCTACCATCTCTCATAGGTGAATTTCTCCATGTTTGGTATTGAGCCTTCTACCTGGATGTTGCACCTGTTACCAGTAGCTTAAAATATTCTCTCTATACTGACAACTCCAAAACTCTGTCTCTTACACAGACCTCTACTAGGATTGCAGGCACTCATATCCAGTTTAATATACTTAACTTAATCTTTCATAGGCATCTCAAATTAAGTAAGTCCCAAACCAAACTCACCTCCTGGCCTTCTGCAACCTGTTTTATCCCAGTCTTTTCTCAGAATATGGGATACCGTCACACAACCAAACTGCTGAAAGTGATACCACATAGGTGATAATACTAGACAACTGGGAGTATTCCAAAAATCCCTTCCTCTTCCTCATCACCCACATTCAATTTGTCAGCATGTCCTATGATTTCTGCCTCAAAAATTTATCTTGGATGTGTCTACTCCTCTTCATCTCATCTCTCACCACCTTGGTCAAAACCCTTCCCAGGGGTGCCTGGGTGGCTCAGTGGGTTGGAGCCTCTGCCTTCTGCTCAGGTCATGATCTCAGAGTCCGGGGATCGAGCCCCATGTCAGGCTCTCTGCTCAGCGGGGAGCCTGCTTCCCCCCTTCCTCTCTCTCTGCCTGCCTCTCTGCCTACTTGTGGTCTCTCTCAAATAAATAAAATATTTAAAAACAAAAACAAACATAAAACCTTCCCAGGCTACTGAAGTAACCCACAGTTTTTCTTGCTTTTCCTGGGGTCTTCCTTCATCCTATTGCTAAGCAACTCCCAATTAAACAAGAAGTACATGAGGTTAGGCCTCTGTAAAATCCTTTAACATTTTTCTCCCTCATACAACTCTCCCAAAGTTGGCGTAGAATTCCTTACAAAGTAAGTCTCTTGATTATGTCTGCAATCTTCTATATCCTCTTAATTACTATTAACATCATTTCATCTCCTACAAAAACATCTCCTACAAAAACATTCCTACAAAAAAAACAATTTAGGAGCATAATCTATGTTTTTCACGCTATCTGAAATGCTGTTGTCCCCTAGGCTCTGAATATGGTTGCCTCTGTCAGACCTTTCAAATTTCAATTTAAATGTCACCTCATCAATAAGACAGTCTCTACTATTGTTCTCTGTCATATAAGCTTAAGCATTAAGAGTACGGGTTTACCTAAACTCGTGCTCCAGCTTTAACTCTCTCTACCATAGAACACTGGACAAATCATTGGATGTTTTTGCGCTTGTTTCCTCACTTTTAAAGCACAAAAAACAACAGTACCTATCTCGTAGAATATTGAGAATTTTAATTAATGAGTAAACACATAGAATTCGTTCTGGCACTGTTCTACCAATGCTCAGTGTTAGTAATTTTCTTTACAGTGCTTCACAATTTACTCATATACCAGTTTGCTTGACTATTTTTGTTTGTAGTCAGTGCCCCCTGGAAAGCTAAGAACTTTATTAATCAGGGTAGATTTATATGTGTTTTCTTTTTATTATCATTGTAAACTCAGTAACAAATACAATGTCCAGCACACAGTAGATATGCAATAAATATTGAATCAAGATATTTTTGAATGGATTTAAAATCTCTTACTTAAAAATACATCTGGTTGTTGTTTTTCCTTAGGCTATGGGGAAAAATATAGTTCATTGCTTTAACTGTATATATTCATCACTAACTTCTAACATACATAGACATGTAAAGAATTATAATTTGCTATATAACTAGGCTCTTGTTTTTAATCCTCAATTCACTCTTACTAAAGACTCTAGCCATGTGTTGCCAGATGTATCATTTTCTCTTTATTCTCTACTCTTTTCTTCAAAAAAATTTATCTTTTAAAATTGAGCTTTGCATTTCCCATAGCATCACAGGCTCTCCTTGTAGGCACTCATATGACATCTGAACTCTCAGAGACACCAACATTATAGCTTAAAAGCCTGCAAAACTTATCAGGCAAAACTTCTATGTTGCTGCTATCACTGCTGAAACTACAACACTTTCTCTTGACCTCTGCATACTTGAGCTCTGCAAAAACAATGTTTTAGGCATTAGATCACAGGGCTTTTTTTTTTTTTTTTTTTTACTCTTTGTTTTGTTCTATATTTACTTTGAAGTTTGTCTTTGACCAGCTTCTATCCTGAGACAGGTCTGAAGGTTCCCAACCTTCAAAACACTGAACTCTTAGCTTTATGTCCATTGTGTGACCTATCTTCCTCCAGGCTGCATGAAAACATTGGCTACACTCCCTCTTTGCCATGCCCTGAAATAAATACTTCAAGCTTCTTAGTGAATCATCAGGACTGCTCAGACTGTAACATTATATTGCTTCATTCTACTCTTTAGTTTTCCTTATTTGATAAAGTAATATATTAGGAGTTGTATGTCATGTTTAAAAAAAAAAAAAGTTAACCTAGAAATAACTTGTTTTTTTCCTCTATAATGCCTCTTTGCCTCATTCAACTTACCAAGTCATAAATCTCACCTTTGTAAGGGCAAAATTGTCTTAAAATTAAGTAAAATTTAGAAATATTTACACTTATTTTTAGCACTACCATTATGTTACCTGTTCTGGCACGATTAGAAAACCATATATGTAGGGAGATCACAGTAAACACAAAAGACAAATAGAAAAACAAAAATATGCTCATCTGTAGTCATTATGAAAGATATACCTATTGAACAGTAGAATTCCATTTTGCACATATTTGGTTAGAAAATACTAAGTTTGGGGCACCTGGGTGGCTCAGTGGGTTAAAGCCTCTGCCTTCGACTCAGGTCATGATCCCGGGGTCTTGGGATCAAGCCCCACATCAGCCTCTCTGCTCAGCAGGGAACCTGCTTCCCTTCCTCTCTCTCTGCCTGCCTCTCTGCCTGCTTGTGATTTCTGTCTGTCAAATAAAGAAATAAAAAATCTTTAAGAAAATACTAAGTTTGATTAAGCCTAGAATGGGCATCAGTAGTCATTAGTAGCTGAAATATAAACTGTGGAGGAATTTGGAAATATCCAGGAAAAGTTAAAATGTATACATACTTGAACTCAGCATTTACACTTCTAATAATTTACCTAGCAAACAGAAAATGAAGTATACAAATTGATAGATTCATAAGGAAATAGTAAGCATGTTCTACTTCCCATCTCCCCATTCTTGGCACACATTATTTCAGCAGAGCTAATACCCCATGGTCTGAAAGTAGAATATGACCCAAAGCTAAACACCTAGAATATCACCTACCATGACCCCACCAACAAATCAAGGGAGTGTTGAACCAATCAGACTTAAAGAAATTATTCCTATCACATATATGACTGAGGAAACAGAAGACAAGATCACTTTTTTCTGCTGGTTTCCTGGGACAAGGCTGTAACTCTGGAGCTGCTGGAAGCCATTCTGACATCTTGAAAGGAAAGCCCGCCTAATGAGAGAATCAGCCAGAGGCGAGGCAAGCCCATAGAGTGAAACCAGTTATGGATGACACTAATTTAGGGCATGACCAATCACACTGAAAATCAGTTGTACTCCTAATTTTTTTGAACCGTGATGGTAAAGTTCCTTTACTGTTTAAGTTGATTTTAATTGAGTCTTATGACATTTTAAAAACCAAAAGAAGCCTAGGCGCCTAGGTGGCTCAGTGGGTTAAGCCGCTGCCTTGGGCTCAGGTCATGATCTTGGGGTCCTGGGATCAAGTCCTGCATCGGGTCCTCTGCTCAGCGGGGAGCCTGCTTCCCTGTCTCTCTCTCTCTGCCTACTTGTGATCTCTGCCTGTCAAATAAATAAATAAATAAAATCTTTAAAAAAAAAAAAAAAGGAAGCCCAACTAATAGAAAGATGGCATTTTACCACACAAATGAAAAAAGTCATCTTTGTAGAAAATTTTAATCATGGTAAATTATAGACATACTTAAAAAGAACATTAAACAACTATTAAAGAGAATAAACTACAGCATTGATACTTCTATAGACAGACATCAGGGATGTAAGAAAGTTCTGGAAAAAAATATCCTAGCTACTTAAAAACCTGAAAGTATATGTATACATACATTTGCATAGGCTTGTGTATGTATAGAAAATTGCTGGCGTAGTAGAATAATGGTTATTTTCATGATTTCTCATTTTATTTCATACTCTTTACTTTACACTCACCTGTTCTATTTTAATATTGTATCAGGAACATGTAATTGTATTTGTAATAAATGTTGTATGAAAAATAAACATATAGAAACAGCAAAATATAGAAGTACTATTTTTTCTTTCTAGCTTTATTCAAGATGAGGTCACTCTTTTACTACAGAAGAATGAGATCTAATACCACTTACTATTTATTTCATTGCCAAAATATTAATGGTGTATATATCAGAGTGTTGACTATGATGCCTATTCAAACAGAAACACAGGAAACAGATCTACGCATCAAGCCAAAATATGTTTTTCTTAATGTAGCCAATATAATTGCTGTGGTGTGGAAGATTTTATATATTTGAGAGAGAGAGAGAGAACATGAGAGGAGAGAAGGTCAGAGGAAGAAACAGACACCCCCTTGAGCTGGGAGCCTGATGCAGGACCCGATCCTGGGATTCCGGGATCATGACCTGAGCCAAAGGCAGTTGGCCAACCAACTGAGCCACCCAGGCACCCTGTGTCCTTGGTTTTGAAAAAGCAAACTAACACAAATCCTAAATTCAGAAGGAAATGAATTTTGCCACAACTTGAAGGAGCTTGGAATCTGATCCTTTCTCATTAGAACCTCCAAATAAGAACGAGCTAAACCATACCTGGGCTTTCAATCCATAGAAACTGAGGTAATAAATGTGTGTTGTTTAAAGTCACACATTTATGGTAAAAGCCACACATTTCTGGTAATTTGTTACAAAGCATAGAAAGCTGATACAGATAAAATAAGACTTGAATTCTAATATCCATGCAAAATTTTGTGACTCTGTAAAGATTAAAAAGGATATAAATTACATGTATGTTTGATGCCTATCAGTGTAAGAAAACTAAATATTTTTAAGTTGTAGTATATAAGAGGGGACATAAATACCATAAAAAAAGAAGACACCAAAGACAAATCATGTTTTCTGTCACAAAACGAAATTTAGCACTGACTATTTTCCGCATAATTTAAAGCCCCAAACATAAAGTTCTGGTGTTTTCTACCAAAAAAAAAAAAAAATACTTAACACACATTTAAAAAAAAAAAGTGACTGTAGGGAGGGTGGGGGGCAAAGCAAATGTGTATCACACCAATGGTAGATGTAAGAATAGTTTGATTTAGGTACGAAACATTTAATATAATTGCAATTCTTGGTTTCTAAGTAATACAAATTTAATGAGATATCCTGTCCTAAGATGCATAGGTGAACCTCTCAGTAATTATCAAGGGAATTATTTGCATACCTAAGTTCTAAATTTTCTCTACAGAAAAACGTATATATCTATAGATACATTCAGAATGTGTTGTTTCCTCTAATGTTTACTGAACTGTACACATAATTAAACACTGATTTTAAAATGTAAAATGAAATCCTTTCCAATTCTGAATGGATTTTAACCAAATCAACCCACTCACAGGTCCCACATAAAAACATATTTTTATATGAAATATTTTTCTCTAGTAGAGTTCACATAAATGTAGCCTCTCAGACATTTTAGTAACTGTGGCAAAAAATGTTGATTGGGAATTTATTTTTCTTGCAGCTTGTATATGTTTTCTTCTTCTTGGATTGTCTGCCCTGATAGTTGAGGGATTTGAACAATTCTTTCCACAATGGTAACAGAGTTAGAGGTCAAAAGTTTCTAAGCATGGACTAATCCTAAACAGCAAGAAAAATATCAAAATGTATGCAAAAATATACAGAAATGTTATTGATCTTATAAAAGCAAAACATACCAGAAAACTGCCTTGAGAAAATAAACCTGTTTGTCTAAAAAAAGCTATCAAGAAGTATATAATCAACTGCCTTAAAAATCTTAAAACAAAAGCTATATGTATAGGAAGAATAGCCCCAAGCCAAGAAAAACTTTAACGTCATGTTCTGAATGATAATAACAGATAGTGACCAGTATAATTTAGGAAACAAAATCCAACCAAATTTTTTTTCTTAAATCAAACTAACGTTGTGTGTAAAAGTTGTCAGAATGCAATGGGGAATTGAAGTAATTATCTGGTAATTAAAGCTCAAAAATGTAAATCTGCCCCATTATTTATGTATTTCAGGGAAAAACTGACTTGGAATTTTTATTTTATGTTACTATGTAACTCTATTTCATGAATTAGCCCTTCTCTACACAAAGGCTGAGCAAAAACTTTACTCAAAGGTTGAGAATAATTAAAGAGAACTACAACATAGATACACAAATATCTTAAACTGCATACTTCACATAACTTCATAGTGCTGTGGAAACATTATAGAGAATTGGGGCTTTATCCTAAGACTAAGGGAAGCCATCCATATAATTATATCTGCTCTTACTATAATATAGAAAATTTGTTGCCAGAACAAATGTGGAAGGGCCACAGTACAGATGTCAAAGTACAAAAAAGTGAATGCAGCTACCTGTTTACTGTACTTCACCAACTAAGCATCTCTGCTTCCTTTGCTCTTTGCTCACTTTTTCAGTTCATGTCATTTCGTCTATGAAGGAGTTCATGAAATTCCAGCCAGTTCTGTGAAGTCAACCATTCCTGCTTTTGCATCCATTAAACCCAGTATATGTTTCTACCATTGTAGATAAACCATTTAAATATATTAATTGTGTGCATACATTTGATTTCTTCTACTAGTCAATATATTCCTAATGAGATTTGCTTTCTGACTCCAGGATCTAAAATAATGTTTGAACCTGTGTTCATCAAGCAAGTTCTGACTGACATGAAACATTTATTTTTACAACTCTTTTCTGTTCCCTCCCTAACGACCATTCTTAAAAGGACATTATGAAAATACCCATTTTGGCAAATTTTTAAAAGTTATGGTGCTGTTGAAATAGCTCAAGTTGTGAAAGGAAAGAATCTTGTCAGTATTGTTCTCCCTACATCCCCTCAGTCTAGAACAATTCTGGCCAATAGTAGGCACTCAATAAATATTTGAAAAATAAAAGAATGATTCATTTTTTGAGTATCAGCTTTCTCTTTCCTTTTTATGTCAACGGCCACTAGTATATGTGGTAAACATAATTCACATCTACTCAGGGTATTCTTTTGTTTACTGGCCCCTGGAACCAGTACTTTTATTTCTGAGGAGTTAGTGCAGAGGATATGTTTCTTCTGCCACAAACTCACCACATAGTCTTGAAAAAGGGAAAATGGTAGACTTGATACTGTAGTTGCTTTGGTCTAAAGGAAAAGCATTCACAAGTATTAAACCCTTCAAAGGGGAATTGTATTGTGAATATACCCCATTTATCTGACCTTATTCACCTCTCTCCACCCATTCTTCTTTTATCTTCAAACATGCTGAGTACAAATATCTTCTATCCTTTAAGTAACTGTATCTCTTAGACTGTTTGATTTGGTGCTTGTCCCCTTATCTCACCAGTCCTTATGTGGGTCATGATAAGTTGTACATTTTCCAAGGTCCCTTATTTGATCTACAGCAACAAAAGCAGGTAGAAAAATGGGTTTTGGTAATCCAAAACTAGTCTCCTTCCAGAACCCTATCTCCCTCTTCCTCCTTCCTTGTCTCCCTCATCTCTTTCATACATACACCACATACCTCATAAAGAAAACCATTTCTTTCTTTTTCTTTTTAAGATTTTATTTGAGAGAGGGGCGCCTGGGTGGCTCAGTGCGTTAAAGCCTCTGCCTTCAGCTCAGGTCATGATCCCAGGGTCCTGGGATCAAGCCCCGCATCGGGCTCTCTGCTCGGCAGGGAGCCTGCTTCCCCCCTCTCTCTCTCTGCCTGCCTCTCTGCCTACTTGTGGTCTCTGTCTGTCAAATAAATAAATAAAATCTTTAAAAAAAAATAAAAAATAAAAGATTTTATTTGAGAGAGAGAGTGTGCACATGAGTTTGAGGAGGGGCAAAGGGAGAGAGAGAAACACACTCCCCACTGAACAGGGAGCTCAACACAGAGCTCCATCCCAGGACCCCCTGAGCTGAGCCAAAAGCAGACCCTTAAGCAACTGAAGCACACAGGTGCCCCAAAACACATTTCTTTTTCCAGATTCCAGAGGCTAACCAGTGGAGGTCTATAGTAGAGAGGAAAGGAAAACACACCTGAACACTTGTGGCAACAGTGGCAGTATCACTAAGTGTATTATACAGAAGGAAGTTCAACACCACAAGTACCCACCTGTATTGTTACAGCAGACCTAACTACCACAGTCTGGATGGCTTAAAACAACAGGTTTTATTCTTTCAAAGCTTTAGAAGCTAAATATCTGAAATCAAGGTGTCCGCATGGCCATGCTCTCTCTGGAAATTCTAAGGGGAGGAGCCTTCCTTGCCTCTTCTTAGATTTTGGTCATGGTTGGCAATCTTTGATGCTCCTTGATTTGTAGGTTCACCACTCCAGTCTCTGCCTCTGTTGTCACTTGATGTTCTTCCCTCTGTGTTTGTCTTTGTGTCTTTTTCCTTCTTTTATAAGGACATTAGTCACATTGGATAAAGGGCCCATCCTGCTCTAGTGTGACCACACCTTAACTACATCTACAACAACTATTTCCAAATAAGATCTCATTCTGAAAATCTGGGGAAGAAGTAAATTGGATGAAGTGGGGAAACACTATTCAACCCAATATATCACTTTGGATAAACTTTCTTTTAAGCTTCTCTGCAGCAGTGGTTCCTATCAGAAAAGCAAATTAAATCATTACTGGAATCTTCTGTAACAACACTCATCAGAAGCTTTAAGGTAATAGCATTTATTCTTCCAAATTCAAAACGAAGCTAGTGTCTTTTTAACCTGAAATTCTGACATTATATGCAGGTGATAGCAAATGTGGAAATTCCATCATTGTTTCCCATATGGAGGCTACCACAAAACTCCCTGTTTTACTATACAGCCTTTCTAATCCTTCTCTCTCAGTAGCTTCCATGTAATTTTTAAAAATAGTTGTCCCTATGTGTTGAACAACTGTACTAAAGTAAGTTTAGAAAAAGGCATGATTTTCCTTTGCAACATTAATCAAAACATGAATGATCAAATCTACGATAGCCCTGGCATCCTGCCCCACAACCAGTTTGGATAAAATAATTTCTCAATACATTCTTTCTACATCTGGTATAAAAAAAATGAATTTCATAAATTTACATAGCATTTTTTCATTTCTTCCTAAACTTTGTTTTTCAAGCTTCAAGAGAAGTTAAGGTGCCTGGTATATATGCTTGTAATTTATGCATAATATTTATGGCTATTGCTGATTTCTATCAGTTTATCCTCATTTATCTTCCCTCATCCCTTTCTCTGATCAAGTAAATTAAAAGTCTGATTGCTTTCTTTAGGTAAGAAATGAAAATTCTCACAATTTTAAGGAGGAAGTAGGGCTTACTGGAGATGAATGTAGACCCTGAATCTCTATTTTGTTTCCATTACTTTCTCTGATGAAACCCACAGTCATGATGACCACACTGACTACAGAACAATGTCTTTGTTTCTACATGGAGGGGTACAAATCCCATCCCTAAATCATAAAACTAGTTTGTGGCCTGTTCTCTTATGAATATTTAGAGTTTATTTTTTTCTTAACCTTGCTCATATTTAAAGCCACATGAAACTTTTCTATATATACCCTGCCTTGGGAGCTCTTTCTGCAGCTGTGCACCTATTAAAATGGCATTTTGTTATGCAGCAACTCCAGAACATATGGAGATAGGGGGTTTTGTGGTATTGTCCTTTTCCCAAACTAGGGTAAACAAATCTGGGTCCAGTAGCATTTGAGAAAGACTACTATTTTTTTCTTATCCTTGCAGGAAAATGCCTGTTCATCTTTGTTTTCCATAACTAAGCTAATTCCCTACTCATGACTAAACAAGCCCTCCCTATCCCCACCTTAATTTCTTTTTTCCTTTTTTTTTTTTTTAAGATTTTATATATTTGACAGAGAGAGAGATCACAAGTAGACAGAGAGGCAGGCAGAGAGAGAAGGGGAAGCAGGCTCCCTGCCCAGCAGAGAGCCCGATGTGGGGCTCGATCCCAGGACCTTGAGATCAAAACCTGAGTCGAAGGCAGAGGCTTAACCCACTGAGCCACCCAGCAACACCCCCCTCCCCCGCTTAATTTCACAGTAATTCACATACTTAGAAAATAACATTTGACAAGGGAAACAAAGGCAAAAATGAACTACTGGGACTTCATCAAGATAAAAAGTTTTTGCACAGCAAAGAAAACAGTCGACAAAACCAAAAGACAACTGACAGAATGGGAAAAGGTATTTACAAATGTCTCATCAGATAAAGGACTAGTATCCAAAATCTATAAAGAACTTATAGAACACCCAAAGAATAATCCATCAAGAAATGGACAGAAGACATGAATAGACATTTCTCCAAAGATAATGTACACATGGCCAATAGATGCATGAAAAAAACTGTTCAACATCATTCAAAATCATGGAAATATAAATCAAAACCACAATGAGATACCACCTCACACCAATCAGAATGGTTAAAATTAACAAGTCAGGAAACAACAAGATGTTGGCAAGGATGTGAAGAAAGGGGAAACCTTCTTACACTGTTGGTGACAGTGCAAGCTAGTACAGTCATCCTGGAAAACAGTATGGAGGTTCCTCAAAAAGCTGAAAATAGACCTACCCTAAAACCCAGCAATTACACTAGTAGGTATTTACCCCAAAGACACATACACAGTGAATCAAAGGGGCACCTGCAGCCCAATGTTTATAGCAGCAATGTCCACAATAGCCAAACTATGGAAGAGCCCAGATGTCCATCAACAGATGAATGGATGTTGGGACACAATGGGATATTACTCAGCCATCAAAAGGAATGAAATATTACCATTTGCAATGAGGTGGATAGAACTAGAGGTTATTATGGTAAGCAAAGTAAGTCATCAAAGGAAAACAATTATATGATTTCACTCATATGTGGAATTTAAGAAACAAAACAGGATCAAAGGGGAAGAGAAGGAAAAATAAAACAAGATGAAATCAGAGAGGGAGAAAAACCTTAAGAGACTCTTAATCACATGGAAAAAAAAGTGTTGCTAGAGAGGAGGGGAGAATGGGGTAATGGGGTGATGGGCATAAAAAAGAGGACACACAACATAATGAGCACTGAGTGTTATATAAGAGTAATGACTCACTGAAATTAATAATACACTATGTTAACTAATTGAATTTAAATAAATTTTTAAAATACAAGAAAATTTAAAAAATAAAAGAAAATAGCCTTTTGATGAGGAGCTTTGCCTAAATCTAAATGAAGTCTTGATAATATGTAATCCCTAGCCCTAATTAATTATTTTAGCTACCCACTCAAAGACCTAAAATAGTCAGTCATGATTTCCCTTTACAAAATCCAGGTTCATTTCCCACCAGAAGGTCATATTTATTTATGTTTTTAGCATTCCTACCCTCTATCATATAGATTCTACCAGATTATTGGTTCCATAACTTTACACTGGGTAAAATATATCTAGTCCTGGAGATCTGTTTACATTTTAATTGTTAATAGGGACTTGAATTATATTCATGTATCATTACCTAATGTGTTATTCACACAAAGCTTATTAAAAAATATTTCAAGAAAAGTAAAATTACCCCTCAATTTCCTCAGTAAAAACCAAAGCATGAGAAAACTAAATAAATAAAATGTTCATTGTATCATAGATTATTGGATGACAGAATTCAAAGACAGAGCTATCACTGTTGAGGCTGAATTCCCCCAGACTAGACAAATTCAAGCATATGGTGCAGATAAACTCAGTGTCCAGGAGGGAAAAGTGGAAAGGAGAGGAAGAGCAAAGCAGTAGCAATGTGTGTTGGTCACCAATGTATGCATGTCACCTTTATCATTCTGCAGTTTTGTGGTTCTATTTAATTAGTCCTATCTCTACAGTCTCCCAACTTATTTCACAAGAGTATAGCATTCTCCATTAAAGACAAAAAAAAAAAAAAAAAAAAAAAAACAAATGGAAAGGGTAACTATAGTGTTCAAATTTGTTTTATATCTCATGCAATAATCCTAGGAAACTAGATTTTATTCCATGTGTTTATTTTGGGGGGAGGGACGAGGGAGAAGGAGAGAGAATATTAAGCAGACTCCGTGCCCAGTATAGAGCATGACACAGGGCTTGATCTCACAACCCTGAGATCATGACCTGAGCTAAAATCAAGAATTAGATACTTAACTGACTTAGCCACCCAGGAGCCCCTATTCCATGTTTTCTTATACAATGACTTTGAACATAGTATTTCTGCCATAGGTCATGTTTAAAAATAAATGCAATGTCTTGGGGCACCTGGGTGGCTCAGTGGTTTAAGCCTCTGCCTTCGGCTCAGGTCATGATCTCAGGGTCCTGGGATCGAGCCCCGCATCAGGCTCTCTGCTCAGTGGGGAGCCTGTTTCTCCCTCTCTCTCTGCCTGCCTCTCTGCCTACTTGTGACCTCTCTCTCTGTCAAATAAATAAATAAAATATTTAAAAAATAAATAAAATAAATGTAATGTCTCAAATATAAAGAATATTAACATGCTTCCAAAGAAAGTTGAAATTGTTTCATGTATCAGCATTTCTAAGGCAAAAACTGGCAGACAGTGAAACAAAGATCTCCTCTCATAGTTAAATCTTTTTTGTGTAATTATTCAATTATCTGTACCCCCAAACTGGGACACCTACAGTTTCTTTTGTTTTAAGTTAGCATGAATAAAATCTTCTTTCCAAACACCATGACAACTAATTGAACTAGTCAATTACTCTGTCCATACAACTCAAAAATTCACATTTGCATTTGCCACTAATTTACAATTTCTTTTCTTTCAACTCTCTTTACTATTTGAAATTTGATTTAATTTTGATTCCATCATTGCCCTCTCATATGACAACTTTTTTAAATACTCAACACAAAATGACAATAAAGACTGCCTCTAATAGCATCCTAAAATCTTCAAATTCAATTTTCCTGTTTTATGAGGTTCATGCAGGTTAACATGACTTTTCTTACTATTCCAGATTAACGATGTTCCCTTTGTGCAATTAATCTTTTATGTATTCAACATATAGTTATAACTTTTATAAAAATTGATAAAAATCAATTCCACTCTTTAGATATAATTATTTTTTGTACTCCATTGTATGTATTTCTGTGCATTTACATCCACTTTATCTACCCAAAGAAAACATGTATTATTGTTATGCAGGTTTTAAAAAATTATGTTTTAGAAATCTGTCACACTATCTCTCTCTTTTCAACTTATATCATAATCCATAGAATGAAAATATCACAGTTTATCAATTCACTTACTGCCGGACATTGAATCATTTCAAACGCTTGTTTATCAGCAATGCTATAGTGAATATCCTTGCATCTGCTTTTCTAAGCACATAATACTTAATATTCCTTCCCTTTTCTTCCTTATCTGATTAAACTTCTATCTAAATGTCATACAAGGTATCTCAAATATTATTCATTTCTGACACTCTAATTGTATTTTTTTTTTTCCTACTTCCTTCAGAATGTGGTTGACCTTTTATTTTTACAATATTGCCCAGGTTTGGTTTTGTTTTGTTTTGTTTTTTTCCCTGCTGCTTGCATATGTATTCCTTGGGCTATTCCAGCTATTTTCTGTAATTTTTCACCCATTAAATAAATGTTTATAAACGTGTTCAATGCCACAAAGAACTACTTTAGATACTAGGAATGCAGCAGGAAACAAAATACTAGAGAAGACTATCTCAGATATCTGGAGCCCCTTCCAGTGCAGAGCATAATGTCATAATTGATGTAAATGCTCAACAAATCTTTCAGGAAGGCTGACCTCTGCTCATGATATGCTCTAGATAAGTGAGATCAAAGAACTACATACAGCGGCGCCTGGGTGGCTCAGTGGGTTAAAGCCTCTGCCTTTGGCTCGGGTCGTGATCTCAGGGTCCTGGGATGGAGCCCTGCCATCGGGCTCTCTGCTCAGTGGGGAGCCTGCTTCCTCCTCTCTCTCTCTCTCTCTGCCTGCCTCTCTGCTTACTTGTGATCTCTGCCAAATAAATAAACAAAAATCTAAAAAAAAAAGAACTACATATATACTGTAAATATGCTATACTGTAATATACATACTGTGATAGTTTTATGTGTCAGTTTGTTCAGGCTATGGTATCTAGATATTATTCTGGATGTTCCTGTGAGGGTATTTTTAGACAACATTAACATTTAAATTGATAGACTTTGAATAAAGCCTATTACCCTCCATAATGTGGTGAGCCTCATACAATCAGCTGAAGACCTGAATAGAACTGACTGAATAGAATAGAAGACCTGAATAGAAAACCTGACCTCCCCCAAGCACGAGAGGATTCTTCAGCAGAGGGCCCCTGAACTTGAACTGCAACAGGGACTCTTCCCGGTTGCAGTTTGATGACCGGTCTTCAGTGTGATGACCGTTAGACTTGAAGAGCAGAATTTGGACATGCCACCTTCCATAACAATTCCGTCAAACATATGTATATGTGTACATTCCACTGATTCCATCTCTCTGGAGAACCCTGACTAATACATACAGGGGAAATTATAAAATAATTTAGTTCTTACTCTGAAGTCATGGTTAGGCTTTGTAGTGACCTCTGTTATTGCTGCCCCTCCCTCTGGAAGGGCTTTCAAATTCAGGCTTGGCTGTGTACCTAGTGTGATCCTCTCCCTGGGAGAATTATACCTGCCCACTCAATTAACAACATAAAGCTTGCCCATGCGCCTTGTTTTGGTCGACAACAGGTGAGTGAATATGACCTATGACATTTGCAGACATGCTATTTTCCCTCTGCTAAAGGCATGAATAGCACATCATAGAAAGAGGTAATTCCTTCATACTGAACTCCAGAGTGAAGAGGGAAGTACTAGAGCTGTAACTAATTAAGAAGCACTGAACATAAATGTGAATACAATATAAGCCTTGCTTGTTTTAATGATTTTGCAACCTCCATTACTATGGTAAAACTAGCCTTAATGGACTGATACTGTCTTAATGGGTTACTGAACTAATGCCTTCCCCCATCCCCAAAAAACTTTATTTAAAAAAAAAAAATGACATCTTACCATTTGCACTGAGAATATTATGCTAAGTGAAATTAGTCAGACAAAGACAATCATCATATGATCTCACTGATACGTGGAATTTAAGAAACAAAGCAGAGGATCATAGGGAAAAAGAGAGAAAATGAAACAAAATGAAACCAGAGAGGTTGACAATTACCAATCCTCATAGGGAGCAGTAGTGCTTGGATTAGTCAATGACCTTGGATTGGTAAGAAAAGAACCAACACATTTCCAAGTTACAAATTTATTCCAATATTTTAAGAATTTTATAACTTTACCTGACATTTACATCTAATATTCATTTTAAGTTCATATCTGTGTAGAGTAGAAGGTTTTCCAACTTCATTCTTTTGCATGTGGATGTGATACCATAAAAGCATAATCAACAAAATAGACAAATTGGACATGATTATAACTAAAATATTGTGCAAACGATGCCATCAAGAGAATGAAAACACAACACACAGTACAGGGAAATGTTTGCAAATCATATGTAATAGAGGACTTTGATCCAGAATATATTTTTAAAAGATGCAATAAAAAGACTAGTGACCCAATTTTTAGAAGGGCAAAGGATTTGCACAGATATTTCTCTGAAGATGTATACATAGCCAATAATTACAGGGAAAGATATTCAGTATCATTAGTCACTAGGAAAATCAAAATCAAAATCACAGTGAGATAACACTTTACACCCACTGGGATGGCTAAAATAAAAATGACAGACAAAAAAATTGGGGCACCTGGGTGGCTCAGGGGGTTAAGCATCCAACTCTTGATTTCAGCTCAGGTTATGATCTCATGGTCATGAAACTGAGCCCTGAGGCAAGCTCTGCACTGCGTGGGGAGAATGCTTAAGACTCTCTCTCTCCCACTGCCTTCCCTACCCCGCTCTCACTCGCTTTCTCAGAAAAACAAACAAACAAACATTGGTGAAGTTGTGGCAAAATGGGAACCTGCATACATTGTTTTTGGAAATATAAAATAGTGCAGCCGCTTAGGCAGGTCCTCAAAACTTTAGACATAGAGTTACAGTATAACCTAGAAATTCCACACTAGCTATATACTCAAGAGAAGAGAAAATGTATCAACATCAAAAAACTTATATGAAGTTTTCAGAGAAGTATGAAAAATGGAAATAAGCAACATGTCCATTGACTACTGAAAGGATAAACAAAATGTGGTATATCCATGCAATGGATAATTATTTAGCAATAAAGAGAATGAAGTAGTGATACATGCTGCAACATGAATGAGCCTTGATAATATTACACTGAATCAAAGAAACCATTCACAAAAGACCAGATGCCCTATTACTCTACTTCTATGAAAGACCCAGAATAGGTATCTCCATGGAGGCAAGAAGTTAATTAGTGGTTGTCAGAGGGTGGGGAGACTGTAAGTTTGGGAATCACTAATAACATGTACAGTTTCTATTTGGTTAAAATTCGGTTGTGGTGATGGTTACAGCACTTCAAAAACAATAAAATCCATCCAACTGCATACTTTAAATGGGTGAATTTTATATCATATGAAATATGTCTTAGTAAAGCCATAACAAAGAAATTATTAGTATCATAATCTGTATTGCTAGGCAATGCAAATAAAGGTTAATAATCATTAAAAGCTGTACTTATTAGACAACTCAATTTATTGGAAGACATTTTAATCACAGCATTTAATAATTAAATAGAATCTTAAATAGAAAGTGTTAAAAACACAGAAAGTAATAATTAATGTAAAATGACATTCGAATTAAAAGTATCTGAATTTTAACCAAGCCACCAGGCATGTCTGGCTGTAATGGGACAGTGGAGTAAATGTATATGTTCTAAGTACATTTTATGTTAAGAGAAGATTTTGATAATAAGTTCCACATATTTTAACTATAAAAATGCTTGTTAATTTAACTGATTAACATAGTCCTCACAGAAGGCAGAGTAGAAAAATGAAAATGTGAACGCCAGTCTACGACTTGCTTCCATGCCATATTTTAGTGTTCAGTAGGTGCTGAGCATTCTTACATTTGAGACACACCCCCTTCATGTCATATCAAATCTATTTAAAAGTGAGTACATGCCAGGTTAAATATAATGGCTATAAAATTCTGAAATTTTAAAATAATGTTATTTTTGATCCCTTTGGTTGTGAATCACATTTAATTTACCAGTGGCTATTATTTTTCCGTAATCACTGTGTAAAGTGAGAAATCTCACCATAAATTCTAAATAAAATTTTTCATGAGTACTAAATGTAACACTTACTGAGGCTGTTAAATTTAGTGATCATTTAAATATTCATTTTAATTTTGAAGTATTTTAGATTTTTGACAACAATTTTTATTTTTTACATTTCAGACACTTGGATAATCTGTGGCTCTAAACACAATAGTCATACTGTTGATTGGATATACTGGCTTAACTATGTATGTGACCTTGTGCAAATTAAGTTCTTCCTATTCTATCATTTCTAAAATAAGCTTGAATAGTGTCTGTGTATGGTTGGTAGGAGGACTAAACACTACCGTGTATTAAATACTTATTTAAATTCCTCATATATACAAGATAGGTATTAAACCCAAGTTAATGTGTTCATACTTTCAACATGTCAGACATTGTGCTTTGCACTAGAGATAAAGAACACATGGTGCCTTCTTTGAGGGATGACATCCAGCAATAAACAAATTAACTAAAATATAGCAGGTATATTAATAAAAATATAAACACAAAATTCAGAGGTATCAAGGATGGAGTAACTTTTACCAGGAAATAGGTGAAACCAGATTTTAAAATTATACCACTGGTGTCTTCTGAAACAGGAGTTAGGATCACCATAGCTAGAGCCCATGTGGGTGGATCCTCTCACTACCATTGATTTTAACTGTTTACACCAGCAACAGAGTACTAAAATGAACGTGGGTGTCAGGGTCCACTCAAAAGGATTCAAAATCTAGCTGTGCCACAGATTCTCAAGTAGTCAAAAAGTGATTCAGGGTACCAGTGTGGTATAGCATAGTGATAGTGGGAGGAGGATATTTGTGTGTGAAGATGGTATAGATGGGAACTTTCCTGTAGTTTTTCATTTTATTTTTCTGTAAACCTAAAATTGCTCTAAAAAAATCAAGTTTATTAATTTAAAAAGAAAACTGATTCAGGCCATAGACCCCTATAAAACAAGCAATATAAAAAGAATTCAACACAAGAAGCTTTCTAATCCTGATTTGACCTCTAATTATAAAGAAAATGTTCTTCTACTCAGCAATATTCAAGTATTCAAATTTCTATCATTAATCATTTATAAAATGCTAAATATGTACTCGATAACATACTACGCACTGAAAATAGCAATATAATGATTGCGACTTAGCCCTGGTAAACTTAACAACTGATGGAGAAAACAAGCATTGCATAGAAATTCATATTTTTAATATAACAAACACATTTTAATCACGACCTTGCCTCTGCAGGTTTAGCTCATTTTTAATATTTATCATATAAGCTAGTTAACAAAATCAGTCCACATGTCAGATCAAATCTTACTTTATATCAGAAAAAAATTCTAAGTTCATTTTTCAATTTTAATTTCACAAATTTTATAAGACACCCAAAGATAACTATAGTCAGCTACATAAGATATATTACTAAAAGGAATATGTCAAAAATATTAGACAACAGTGAATCTATTTTTGTAACCTAGAGAAATACATCAACATGTTGTTTGTTTTAAAATAAATCAATACAATGAGTAGCTAGTATTATTTATGAGATGAAGAATTTCTCTGTAGTATGGATTTGTTTGCACATGCATGTATTTCCCAAAATTCTTGAGTTCAGCTTTTATGAATTAAAAGGGAAACAAAAACTATCAATTTCATTCTATAAAATGATTGTACTTTTTGCTTTTATTACAGTAAGAACATTTATAAGATCTAGTCTCTTAAAATGTTTATGCATACAATGTATTATTATGGACTATAGATACAATATTATCTGCAGACCTCTAGGATTTGTTTATCTTGCTTACCTGACACTTTATGCCCTTTGATTTGCTCCTCCACCCAGCCCCTGGCAATCACTATTCCACTGCTTGTTCTAATAATCTAATTTACGTATCACACATAAACAGAATCACGCATTATTTGTCTTTCTGTGACTTGTTTATTTCACTTAACATAATGCCCTCGGGGGTTTTTTGTTTGTTTTTGGTTTTGGCTTTTGAGTTGTCAGCTTTCCTTGTGTATTTTGGGTATTAACTCCTCATATACGGCTGCAATTATTTTCTCTCATTCCATAGGTTGCCATTCCACTCTGTTGCTTCCTTTGTCATGCAGAAGTTTTTTAGTTTGATATGGCCCCACTTGTTTATTTTTTGGGTGCCTGTGTTTTCGGGGTCAGGTCATCATCATGAAATTATTGCCAAGTCCAAAGTCCGGAAACTTCCCTCATGTTTTCCTCCGAGGAGTCTTACAGTCTCACGTCTTACATGTAAGTTTTTAACCCATTTTGAGTTGATTTGTGTATAGTAGGAGTCCAAATTCATTCTTTTATAAGTGATTCTCCCAATACCATTGAGAGATCATCTTGGCACCTTTGCACAATATCATCTGACTTTACATGCTTGGGTTCATTTCTGGGCTCTCTTTTCTGTCCCATTGGTCTATATAGCTATCTTTATGCCGGTATAATACTGTTTTGATTACTACAGCTTTATAATATACTTGAAAAATAGGATGTGTGATGCTTCCACCTTTGTTTTTTTTTAAGATTGATTTGGTTATTCAGTCGTCTGTGGTTCTGTGTGAATTGTAGAATTTTTCTGCAAAAGTGCTATAGGGATTTTGAAAGGGATTACATGGAATCCAGATCATTTTGGATGATGAACATTTTAACAATATTAAGGCTTTAAATACATGAGCACAGGAGGTCTTTGTGTCTTAATTTCTGTCAGTTTGTGGTTTTCACCATATAGGTCTTTCACCTTAACTTTACCGCTAGTCAGTCTTTTTGTGCAATTGTAAGTTGTTTTCCTACTTTCCTTTTCAGAGTTTACTGTTATTACATAGAAATGCAACTTATTTTTGTGTGTTGATTTTCTATCCTGTAACTTTAATTGATCACTTAATAGTTCTGATGGCTTTTTCAGAGGCTTTAGGGTTTTCTATATATAAGAACATGTCATCTACAAACAGGAAAAATTTTACCTTTTTAAGTTTTTCTTTAAATTCCAGTTAACAGTGTACTATTAGTGTCAGGTGTACAATATAGTGATTCAACACTTTAACACCTGGTGCTCAACACAACAAATATCCTCCTAATCCTTATCACCTAATCAGGTAAATCGGTTTGTTTCCTGGTTTGCATTCCTCTTTCCCTCCCCTCTTTGCTCATTTTTTTTATTTCTTCAATTCCACATATGAGTGATACCTTGCATTTGTCTTTCTCTGACTTACATTTAGCAAAATACTCTAGCTCCATCCATGTCATTGCAAATGGCAAGACTTTGTTTCTTATATCTAAGTAATATTCCATTTTGTATCTATGTATAACATACACACACATTATATATACATATATATACACACATTCCATTATATATATTGTGTGTGCATATACACACACACATATACATACATACATACATACATACATACAAATATTTTCTTTATCCATCAGCTGATGGGCACTTGGGCTGTTTCCAAAATCTGGCTAATGTAGACAATGCTGCTGTAAACATTGGGATGCATGTATCCCTTTGAATCAGTATTTGTATATTCTTTGGCTAAATATCTACTAGCACAATTGTTCTTTTCAATTTGGATGGTTTTTCTTTCCTTTTCTTGTCTAGTTGCTCTGGCTAGGAATTCTAGCACTATGCTGAACAGAAGCGGTGAGAGTGGATATTCTTGTCTTATTCTTGATCTTAGAGTAAAGATGTTCAGCGTTTCAACTTGAGTATGATGTTAACATTGAGATTTTTATGTACTACATTATTATGTTGAGGCAATTTCCTTCTAATTCCTAGTTTGAAAGTTTTTATTATCATAAAAACTGTTTTGTCAACTGCCTTTTCTTTATCTACTGAAATGATAATGTAATTTTATTTCTTATTCTGTTAGGGTGGTGTATCACCATTGATTTTCACGTGTGGAGCCAATTTTGTATTCCAGAAATAAATCCTACTTGGTCATGATGTGAACAACTTTTCATCTATGCATTTCAGATTGTGTTTTTTGTTTGGTTTTGTTTTTTGTTTTTGTTTTTGTTTTTTTGTAGCTTTGGCACTAGGATAATTAATGCTGACCTCATAAAATGTGTTTGAAATGATTGGAATGATTCCTTAAATTTTTTTTGAAGAGTTTGAGAAGGACTGCAGAGTTTACTAGTGAAGCCATCTAGTCCTGAGCTTTTCTTTGTTGAGAGGCTTTTGGTAATGGATTCCAATTTTCAAAAATCATGCTTAACTTTTAAGAAATATATACCAGGGAAAATCAGGAAACACTCTGGTTTTAGGATACCTTAACCATTTTTTTAAAATTCCCATTTTTTGGTGTCCCAGAGGCTTACACAGGAGAAATGTTCCATAGGAAGACTGGGGATCAACAAAATAGAGAGCTGAATGACTGAGGGTCATCTTTCTTTTGTGAAGGGAAAATGCCATTGTGACCCCAGGAAGATCAAAGGCACAGTGATTTTAGGAAAGAGAACATGGGAAGGTGTAGGTCTAAAAATGCCTATGTAGCTCTTTGAATTCTCAGTTTGATCACCACCAACTTAACCAATAAATGTTGGTAATGGAAGAAATCTAAAAAAAAAAAAAAGAGGGGGGAGAAGAGAAGCTTGAAGAGGCAAAGATGTAACTTGATGTTTGGCTAGAGCCTATTATAAAGCTGCACAGGTAGAAGTTCGTGATAGAGGGTGACCAACAAACTTCGTACATCATTGTGGTAGGCTTCTGAGATGCTTCTCAACGATCCTCACCTGGTATTAATGTTCTTATGTAGTGACATCCTTTTGAGTGTGTACTGAGCCTAGTGACTTGCTTCTAATAAATATTGCTACAAAATTGTTTAGATGTCTTTCAAGATTAGATTACAAAAAAGAGTGACTGGTTTCTGTCCCTCTGTCTCTCTCTTAAACACACCTACCACACTTTGGAGGAAACAAGCTTCAGTGTTGTGAGTAGCCCTACGCAGAGATCTTCCTGGCAAATAATTGAGGTCTCCCACCAACAGCCAGACCTGAGACCTGTCAACATCCATGTGAGTCAGCTTGGAGACTCCTTTACTGAGATATTTGCAGCCTTAGCCATCCCTTGACTGCAGCCTTGTGAGACACTCTGAGTCAGAGGTACACAGCTAAGTGCATAGATTTCTGACCCCAAAAACTATGAGATAATAAAAGTTTGTTGATTTAAGCTGCTAAATTTTGGGGTAATTTGGTAAGCCATAATGGATTACTGCAAACGTGGCTGTCTATATTTCTATTTTTAAGTTGTTTAAATGTTTACAATGTAAGTATTGTAAAATTAGATGACAAAGACTAGCACAGAGTTCTTAAGATTCAGTATCAGAAATTTTACGATTTTAATGTATAGAATTACATGACATATATGTATATACACAAAATAGAATTAATTCAAACAGGTGAACTCTGATAAGGCTTTTGGATTCCCAGTTACAGTCACCCTTTCTCATGTTCACTTCATTCCCCTCTGGTCTACACATTCACTTTTGTCTCCCCTCCCTTCCCTGCCCCACCACTAAGATACCATGCACATATGGGCATACATACTGCAGAAACAGATTATACCACTAGCCAGATTTACTGTTGTTGTAGGTCCGATGTTTCAGAAGCCCTTGAGAGGCTTCCCATTACAATTCAAATTTAGAAAAAAAAAATCTTTTTTTATTGCTTCCTGTAACAGCCCAGACTTAGGAAAATGTATCTAAATAATTCCTGCCACAATTCCATCTATTTTTTAAACTAAGAAATAAAATTACATATCTGCCGTCTTAAGAATTTAGTCCGCTAAAATGACTTAATAAAGCTGATAAGAACTTTGCTTACAGTAGATTTGACTTCTGATTTCTCAATTTCGGTGAAATAGCATTTCCTACCCACAGCAGGAATTCCCTTCTTGTAAGGTTTCAGCAAAATGTCAACACCTCCCATGGAGATAAATGTCAACATTATAACCTGAGCAGAGATACTGGAAATTACTGGGCTATTTCGTTTTTTAAGATTTCAGAATATTGTGAGGTTACATTCATACCACATATACTTTTCACTTAAGAATGGTTTAACTTATTCATATACTTGTGCTTTTTTGTAACACTGTTCTCAATTTCCTTGCTCTAAAACTCATTGCTTTGTACCTTTTTCCTTTTGATATTTGAATAGTTCATACAGAATCCACCACCCTCATTTTACACTGTATTTAATACAATAAATAAGATTTTTTTTAAATCCTAAAACATTCTTTACTTCCATTTCAGTAAGATGCCATTTTATTGTGGAAGAAATTCTTCTCTTGTGAAAGTGTGTACTATGCACAAAATAAACCACATTACTCACACTTAGTCAATTTATCCATTTGGAATACGCTTATGTAGAGCAATTTTCCATCAAATAAAGAAGAGCCACAGATTTTCTTCTGAACTAAGATTCCGTTATACATCTAAGTAAATCTGTCTGCTTAAATGGTCTCAATGCTTTGCAAAATTGAACTTGGCTGTTTTTCAGGGTGATCATTAAGGGACAAAGCAGAATGTTAAGAGCTACAGCATTACTGGTAAGTTTTTCTTGCTTGCATCTCTCTGTAAATGAGCAGCCAAAGGAACTTCTGTGCTTATGACAGTTTTCCAAACAACCCATCTCTAGAGGCTAAGTGGACATTAGATTGATAGAGTCTTACCAATTCATCTTCTTCTCTTCATGTCCACTGTACCTGTTTACTTCAGATTCCCAACATTTTCCCCTTTTCTTTAAAATGTTTCCTATTTTAAATTCCAAACACATAAAAAAGTAGCGAATTTCAACCTGGAATGCCTAATTAACATTTTGTGACTTTTGCCACAATGCATCCCTCCTTGTCTCTCCATATAAATATATACATATATGTGTATACTCAGTGTATCTGTATATAAACACATCTCTTAGTGTTTTTCCCGAACCTTTTGAAAACAAGCTGCAAATGTGATATCCCATTATCCCCAAATACTCCAAACGCTCCAGTGCGTATTTCTCTAAAATTAGGATGTACATCTGCATAATGACCTTATAACCCTAGCTCAAAGATGGCTGCAATAACTTTGCCATTTTTCCATTGAGATGTAGTATTGGATGCTTCTCCCCTTAAATCTGGGCTGACATTAATGACTGCTTAGCAATATGACACATGAAACTATGTTGCAATACAAGACGTCTGATTCCCTAAACTCACTAAGCTGGAATGGTCAAAGATAAGCAATCCCTCCCACAGTCCCAGCTGAACCCAGACTCCCAACCATCCTGCCAAGACTTCAGAAATGTGATTTAGGCCATACTGGGCTCTGATACCTGCCCAGATGTCAGTGTTTAATACCACACTGCACAGAACAAATGTTCAAGTAAGTATGGACCAAATTCCTGACTAAAAAACAGTGAGATAGACTACTATGTCTATTATTTTATGTCACTAAGTTACGGAGTAGCATTTTGCCCAGAAATAGTCAAAATACCTCACAAGGTCACATTTCTCTTTCCAGTTCAGTATCTTAGAAATATGTTTGCATTGAGTTATCACGTATTATAGATTCCTTCAATCGGGAACAATTCCAGAGTTTAATTTTCCATCTTCCATGTTCATACCATTTTGAAGAAAACAGGCCTTACAGTATGTACGACGGTTTATAGCCTAAAGAGTTCTTGTGATCAGACTCAGATCACACATTTTTAGCAGGAAAAACACAGAAATAATATTATGCTCTTTATGCTGCATCTTATCAGGACTCCTACAACGTCAACCTGTCCCAACACTAGGGGTTATCAATTTCGATGACCTGGTCACTAATTTGGTGGTGTATGGCAATTTTCTACACCTTAAATACACATTTTTCTCTAGTAACTAATTAGCATTTGATAGGCAAGGATTCCAAGATTACAGTTATAGCTCAAACTCTACCTCCTAACTTCAGCATTTGTGGGAAATTCCCTAATGAATCAACTGATCTGATGGCTATCAAATGGTGATGGTCTACTTCCAACATTTACTGAAACTGAGTAATAACTCTATTTCTGTTATTTACTTAACTGCTTACTTAGTAATGTATATTAACCTATAATAGATTTTATCTTATTAAATGGGTGGTAACCTGTTGCTATAATTATTTCAATACACAAGTCACTTTCTATTTGCCCATTGGGAGTCCCTTCAGACTGGTTACATTTTCTCCTTTTGGGAAAGCTTTATTATTTGAGGACTTTTTTGCACAGGATGTTTAAGGCACATCCTATATCTCTCTGGCTCTCTTTCTGGAATCAGCCATTTATCTTTTTTTTTTTTTAATTTTATTTATTTGTTTGACAGAGATCACAAGTAGGCAGAGAGGCAGGCAGAGAGGAGGAAGCAGGCTTCCCATGGAGCAGAGAGCCCGATGTGGGGCTCAATCCTAGGACCCTCAATCCTAGGATTGAGCCCCACATCGGGCTCTCTGCTCCATGGGAAGCATCCATAAATGACCTGAGCCGAAGGCAGAGGCTTTAACCCACTGAGTCACCCAGGCGCCCCCAGCCATTTATCTTTTAATGAAGAAGTGTGTTTAGAAAGCAAGTTCTGGGCACTTGGGGCCCTCAATGCTTCTACATGTCATTTCTAGGTCCTCTCAGAACTAGGAAACATATGTTACATGTATATAACTACATCTATGAGTTCACACTCCTGCTTCATATTGTTATCTAACATCTGAGGAGATTCTCTGAAGACTTCCCAGTATCTGTAATTTTATTACAGCTGAGAAACTTGACTCAGCAGGTTTCATTTGTTCAATTTACTAATTTGTCTGTTGTTACCAATATCCCAGCTCATAAACCATCTCTTCCTGTGGCTACCTCGGCAGTCCCACCTAGCCCCATAACTTTTTTTAGGTCAGCCATCTCATGCCTCCACGGAGATCCTTAACTTTGGGTGGATTCTTCATATATCCCTATGACCCTCCCTCCTTGCACCATATTTTTGGCTGCAGTATTAACTGGCAGGAAGGAAGTAGAAGACAATAAAAGGAGAACTGGGAAGGGAGAAGAAAACTTCCTTTTTAAGGACATTGTAATACCTTCTCACCAGCTCTCTCTGCCCTGATTTTCCTCCTTCTCATCTCTTCTCTGCCCTATAAACCGAAGACAGACTGTTCTTATAAAAACCAAACATGTAGCAATGAAAACAGCAAACTGAAAATAAACAATCTTAGTATACGTCATTACTTTTTCACGTAGTTAATTGTGTTACTTTGGACATCTATCTGAGCCTCAGTTTCAAAGATGAAAATCATGTTTATTTAAAGAAGTGTTGTCAAGTTTCAGATTGAGTATGTAGATTGACAAGAATATAACTGCAGCTGTTATAATTATCATGATGAATTTCAACAGGATTCTAAAATTCCTCTTAAAAACACTACAATATAAAATTCAGTTAAAAAGTAAATACCTTTCAATGTATCTCACCACCTATAGGACAAAAATCTAAACTCTTTTGTCTCTTAATTTTCCTTAAGCTTTCTAAACTCTTATCTCTAGCCTCACTTCCCAAATCTCCCCAACTCTTACACTGTAGCCAGCCTAAAGGTCTCACCTTTCCTTTAGTATGTTGGTTTTTTTTAATGCTTTGTACATATGATTGCCCCAACTTAAATTGTTCTTTTCCTAAGTATCCAATTAGTGTAAGCCTTTACTTATACTTCAAGACTCAGAGTGAGTTCATCTACTCTGTAAACCCTCCTCAACCATCTCCGAAACAAGTATAATTAATGTTTTCATTCACTGGACCTCAACTAGGACTCTCAATTGCCTTTACTCTGTAAGCACTTGTCACAACATGGCAACTATTTACACATACACACGCCTTTCTAGATCATGATCTCATTGAGGTTAAAGACTATCTGTTTCTTGTGATATAATTTCTGGCCAGTAGGTTCAGTCTTGCCAATAAGAGACCTCCCATAAACATTGTTTAATAAAAGATTCTTACAATGGTTATAATGACCAATTACGATCACTTATAACTATTAATTATTCAGTATTATACTAAGTCCTATCTATTCTTTATAGAAAATAACAGCATAAAACTCTGTTACATTCTTTCTAAAAGATCTCTGTCCTATAAATTAGGAAAAAAGGACTCAGAAGTTGCTTATTTGTATAAGTTCACAGCATCTAGTAGAACTGACATCAGGGCCTAAGATAGGAACATATTTGTAATACAGAAAATACATAGTATACACATGAATGCCAAGGTAAATACATAAAAAACTATTATTTTAAAAGTAGGCGTGTCACATTATTGTACACTTTATTCTCACCTTAACATAATAAATTAAAAACAATGAAAGTAAACATTAAGCTAAATTACTCTATAATATTGCTGCCTCAACCTTATTTTGTATGGTCAGGTGACCTGCACAGGTCTTGAATGGACACCAGTCACTCCCTAAAGGGGCTTTATATATTCATGAGTCATTTTTTTTTTTGCTTGAATAAAAGCAAAAAAAAAAAAAGTTTTTAAACTGAGTTTTTAATATTCGGAACACCTTTCAAAACAATGTATGAAGTCATAGAATCATAGAACTCCTGATTATGTATTATTCCAACTCCTTCTCTTTGTTCAAAAGAAGGACAAAAAGAAAGTTTTGTAGCACTATCACCCTGTTTTTCCTCTTTCCTACACTTTTTCCAGAATTTTCCTCTGATTTTCTTCTTCCCTATATTTTCATTTATCCAACAGGTAGTATGGCTGGGTGCAGAAAAACAAAAAACAGGAAACAAAACAAAAACCAGTACACTGCAGTAGTGAGTAAGAAATTACTTAGGAAGGATGTATAGGAAATGGGCTCATTAGTACCTTGTTTCAGCTTGAACCAATACCACTTTACAGGTGTCACTGAATCTAGTAAGCCAGGTTTGAATAGGTCAGAACTACATATAAATGATGCCACAAAGTGAAGTCCATGAACACTGGAGGTGTGAAATTGGACATTCCTTTTATACAGTGCCTATCAACTTTTTTTTCAAGATTTTATTTATTTATTTGACAGAGAGAGAGCACAAGCAGGGGGAGAGGCAGAGGGAGAGGGAGAAGCAAGCTCCCCACAAAGCAACAGAAGCCTGATATGGGACTTGATCCCAGGGCTCTAGGATCATGACCTGAGTCGAAGGCAGTGGCTTAACCAACTGAGGCACCAGGCGTCCCATGCCTTCCAACTCTTGCCAAGAAGTTACAGTCTTGGTGATTGGGACAGGTAGTACTCAAAGGACACAGCTGGTTAAAGAAGTAACACTTACCTAGTATAGTCTACATAAATATTCAAAAACATTCGAAACAATCCTTCTAGCTAAGGAAATGTAGAATTGTGGAATATCTTATGTATTCTCTGCTTATGGCTGACTTTAAGAGAAGAGGAGGTTCTAAAATGCTGGACTGAGAGACAAATTTGGCGGTACTACATTGTCATTTTCTAAGTCCCCTTACAGGACTAAGGACTTTGACTAACAGTGGCACATACACCTTCAGAATGATCAAGAAGACTAAAATGAGGACAATAACTCAGACTCATCATGTCGGTTGGTACCAGAAGTTCAGTCTTTTTACACATAATGCTGAATTCTCTTGAGGGAGTAAGCATGCATCAGAACAAGAGCTTAAGTGAGCTAACCACTGATTTTCTTACTACCCTTGACACCAAAAGGAAATCCCTAAATATGGTCACGATGCCACACCAATAACATATTCCTGAATGTGCTGATCATATATATCCCAGAATGTGCTACATCCATAGTGACATGACTGAGCTTTGTACTTTGTAGCTTTGCAGTTGGGTTTGACTATCAAGAAAAACTACTCAAACCAACACTTTCTGAAACTTACTTCTTTTTTTAACCAACTAACTTGACTAGTCAATCAAACTACTTAAACCATTTGCCATATAGATGCCTCTTAAAATACACTATTAGAGCGCAATCTGCTCAGGTTCTAAATTACTGACCAATTTCTCTCTCATCTACTCCTTCTCCTATATCACGAAACATCTTAATGAGGTAAAGTTAATAAAACAATCATCCACATTTCAGCAACCATATCATTCTTACCATTATCAAAAATAGAGAAATTTTATAGTGAAAACACTAATGAGAAACAGAAAGGGTCAACCCTAAACTGGAAGGGGAAAAAAAAAAGCAGAATTCATCAAGATCTTAAAAATTACTCATGGTTTTAAAATTTAGTAACTACATGCATGGAGCATTGGGTGTTGTGCAAAAACAATGAATACTGTTATGCTGAAAAAATAAATAAATAAATTATAAACTGTTAAGGATTTCAGTTTGCACATGCCCAAACAATGAAATCTTATTAGAAATGATCCCCCTGAAAAGGCATATAGGAAGATAAATTACAGAAATTGAAATCAAGAACATTTCACAAAGCAAAATCAATTGATTTTTTATCATGCCTTCTTTAGGATTACCCATTGCCAGATCCCACTCTTGAACACACAATCTGCTATGATAAAATTTAAAAAAAAAATTTTTTTTTAAATTTTATATCCAGAGCAAGAATGGTATTTGATAATGTTTTCTTCTGTCATAACATATAGTAATACTTTCCTGCAGACTCAGCATATTCAGCTGAAGTGTATGCTTTTATACCATTTAACAATATGCTTTATTATTATTATACTCAGAACGGCTTGACTCCTGGGTACTTTTTTCAGCACAGGCCCTTTCAACTGTTTCTAAATGAGTTTGACAGATGCAATAAAAACAAAAATAAATGAAATTCTATTTTATAGTACCTATGAATCCTCATTGTTAGATGACCAAGATTATATACTAACTAAATATATAATTTTGTTTTGAAGTGTGGACTGTTCTAGCATCTCCATACAACACCAGTCTTTTCAAAAGAGAAGAAAACGGAAGTCATTAAAGCTTTGATCTCTCACTCATTTCATTCAGTTTCAAAGTCAGGCTAGTTATAAAAGTTCTAGACATGCCACACCATGTTTTATTTCTGCATTATTACTTTACTTTTATAGAGAATTTGGGACTTATATCAAAGGAAATATGTTAAATCATTCCAGGCTCTAAGTTAGTACGAATCAGCTTTTATTTATTTTTAAAATTTCCCATCCTGTTAACTATCCCAGCTTTATTAAAGTTGGTGATTAGAAAAAGAAGGCTCAGTTACCAAATATACCCAAATTGTCAGGGTTTATATGAAAAATTTTTCCTTCTGTTCTAATCTAATTGTTTGTTTTAGGAGATCTCAATAAAATTAGCCAAGGAAAACTTGTGCTTCCAAAAGCACACTTACAAGCCTTTTTGTCAGGAGCAGAGATGCTCCCAAATCCCTCTGAGAGAATAACCATTTCATTGCTAAGGAAATTCTTCCTGTTGTCATTTCAAAGATATTTATGACGTAATTTTGAGCTTGGATCTTTCACCTTCCACAAACAAACAAAAAACCCAAAACCAAAACTGGGAAACAGCTATTACCATTACAATAATTTCCCCAGGTAGTCATCAAACCTCCAGGAAAAGAGGTTTCAAAATGTGCAAATGTAGCTAAAATGATACTCTTGCTGTCTTAATGGGATAAGGTTCCTTGAAATAATTTTTGAATACAGAGATTGATCAAATTTACTCAATTTAATCATAGGTTTGTAACACTCAAATATAATGGAAAGGAGAAATGGGATTTCTGTAGTACAAGCCACACTGAGTCCCTGGGTCTTGCTATTATACAAATAATGTAGACAGGAAAGGAAGCCCCATATTTTAATTTATAATTATGCCAAAGTTAAAATCGTTACACTAATAAATTTTATCACACTTATACTTACCAGATTTATTTTTTAACCCATTCTTATTTTGGAGGAAAAATTATTAGCCCCGCAAAAATCATTAATTCCAACATATGATAGTTCTTATCTTCTCCTCCTCTTTCCCTTCTAACAAAAGAATTGGAGGGCTCATATAACTGAATTTTTCCAATTAGAAATACACACATGCATGCGTGCATGCACACGCGCACACACACACACACACACACGAGCCAGGGCATATAACTTCATACAATTGAAGTAAACACAAATGCCAGACAATATTCAGGGCACTGTGCTAAATAAAATAAAACACAGATGAGTAATAAGGAATCTCTGAATCATAGGTAGCAACATTTAATATTATCTGAATTACTTATCTCTCCATTATATCCTATAAGTTCCACCTAATGATAGTTAAAATCCCCAGGAGATTTTCCTATAAAACTTAAGATGGTGCTGATGCATATCTGTACAGATACCATGGAAGAATACTACAGATATAAGGAAAAGACAACACCCCTATTTAAAATTGGGAAAATGAAACAAGCAATTAACAGAAAAAGAAACATATAGAAAGCAAATATACTTGAACATACTTATGGACTTATAAGTGGTCAGAGAATTGTAAATCAAAGCAATAATGGCATTTTATTTTTCCAACCAATGGTAAAAAGGAAGAAGGAAGGAAAGAAAGGAAGGAAGGAAGGAAGAAAGGAAGGAAGGAAAAAAGGAAGGAAGGAAGAAAGAAAGATGGATGGAAGGAAAAAAGAAAGAGAGAGACAAAAAGGAAGAAAGGAAGGAAGGAAGAGAAAAGGAGAGGAAAAGACAGACAATATCCAATGTCAATGAAGGTGTGGTGAAACAGGCTTCAATAGGGAGATGTTACGGACTGCCTATCAAAACTGAAAATATTTACTTTTGACATAGCAATTTATAACTGGGAGACTATGTTTCAAAAATATTTAAACACACACAAAAAAGTAATTTCAAAAAAAAAAGTAGTTTCAATGAAGCGTTTTTTACAGCAAAGAAGCAGAACTGTAAACCTCCAAATCTGACATGGGAATTTGTCTACAATAGATAGACTATTCATATGTTTATACTTTTAAAAAGAAATATGTGCATATACATAAAGACATGCATTACATAAAAAGACTTATAAATGCTTAGACAACAATCTGAAATGATATTAAAAATAATAATAATAATAAAATATTCTTGAGTAAATCACTCAATAATATGCCAATAATAATAATAATAAACAGTTGTGTTTTTCACTGATCATTATAATAATCCTCAGACCAATTTTGCAACTATGAGGAACCACTTAACAAATATGGGAAGTGAAGATAAATATCAAAGTTTTAAAAATATTACATTGTGGAATAGAAATGGGTCTGAATATGATTGCCCAAAGTAAGGTAAATTTACAGTTTTTACTACTGTATGATAGGAATTTTTAAGAAATAATGTGCACATATTACTTCACTAATTAAAAATAAGAAACTAAAATGATGCCAAAATAATTATAGTATAACATAGAATGTGTTAAATAATATAAGCCATAATGTGATCACAAGGTTTCTAAGAAGGTAGAGAGAAATTCTGACTGAATAAGAACGTCATTTATAAAGAAGGCAGCATTTAAGATAGGCCTTGAAAGAGGGCCTTGAAAAATGTAGCAGTAGGAGGAAAGTATTTGGACAGAGCCTGGAAGTAATGACAGAGGGCAAAAAAAGTCAGTACAAGAGAGTCCAGGGAACAGCAAATAACTGTTTAAAGATGTTTAACAAAATAGCAAGAGGGATAAGAATAGAGCTGGAGGAGGGCTTAAATCGTTCTGATATATCCAAGAAATGACAAGATGTAGGAAGAGATAAGGCTGGAGAGACAAGAGTGCTTAAAGTATTTTGGTTTAAGAAATGACTATAAATTCCATCCTTTGGAATAAACTAAAATACAGATTCTCCAAAGAGGTGATTCCCAAACCATAGGTCCTTGGAACTGGGGAAAGCTTTTACAAGAGATTCACAAATCTATATATGCAATTAAAAAAAAGAAGTCTATAGTCTAAATATCTTGAATTTTTTTTTAATCGAGCCTGAATTCAGACTGGATGCCACAGTGGAAAAAGTGATGTGGTCAGTTTCTTCTTCTTCTTCTTTTTTTTCCCCCATCTGAGGCTCCTAACTCTGTTTCCCTACTCTATGGGCTGTGTCTAGGTCTTTCATGATTGAAACAGGAGAAGAGAAAGAGGCAAAGGACAGGAAAATCCCTCTTGACTGCTACAGATGTAATCTGGTACTAGTTTCCTCTAGGCTTGCCAGTGCAAAAGTATTATTCTTTTTTATTCAAGCTTATTTATGGGTTCCTCAGAGCCCTTCCCTGGCTGGGGACTCTCACCACCAGGTGCTTTAGCCCAGGCTCTGCACTTTGTGGGTGAATGCCATTTGTTTAAGCAACTCTATAAAGACATTTTATTTTGGAGTCCCCTCATTCCTCTTGAACAAAAGCTTACATTGTAATTTGTTTGTTTTTTCTCTCCTGAGGCAAACACAGGATCATCCTTGGTCTGGAATAGCTCTTCGCATACAAACGATTCCAAAAGCTACTGTGTCTCCTTTCTCTATCAGAGCTACTACCCACCCTGACTCTTGCTTCTGGGTTTTCTCAGGTGTGGTTAGAAAATGATCTTCTTCGCAGCCCACAAATTACTGAAGAGACATGGGTGAAGCTCTTCAGCTAATCTTCTTGAAGCCCCTTTAGGCTTAGGTGATGAGAAAATCTCTTCCAGGTAGGGGAAGAAATCAATAGCATTCTGGCAACTCTTTTCAAAGAAATCCGCCCCCTCTCATTTGGTCAGTTCCATGAAAGCTCTTTAATATACTTGAAGGTGAGGGGCTGAAGATAACAACACATATTTTAGATCATCCCTCCTTTGCAAGCACCCTGTTGAACATTCTACCTTTGCTTGGGAATATGAAGACATTTGGCAAAAACTGTCTTAAGTCTTCTAGAAATTAACATCAAATTCTAATTTAATATCCAGTTACAGACTTAACTAAACCAGAAGTCTGAAATTAAACCTAAAAAAAAATTAAATTAAATTAAATTAACATTAACAAGATGTGTAACATGGCTTGTAAAACTAACAAGGCATATAATATATACCATTCCCTACAGCAAAGTCTCTAGGTCATATGACTCGTTCCCTAATCTTTCTAAATTTAAGCCCTTACTTTCTATTCTCTACTTAGTGCTCTAGTAATGCAAACTTTCTTCAGATTGCCTATACTCCTGTACTTTCCATGCTGTAGCTTCTCTCCACACCTCTGCATGTGCTCTTCTTCCTAAATAAGTTAATGAGCTTTGATAAATGTATACTTTGTATAACCAGCACTCCAATCAATATATAGATATTGATTTCCCTTCTGCCCCTTAGCAATCAATCTGCCACCCTACCTCTACCTTAATTTACCACTGTTTTGAATTCTATCACTATAGGTTATTTTGCTTATTCTAGAACTTCATATAAATAAAATCACACAGCAGGGTTTAGCCAACTATAGATCAAATTCAGCTTGAAACTTATTTTTGAAAAGAAAGTTTCATTAGAATAGTGCCATACTTATGTATTTGCATCTTCTCTGTCATGGATTTCACACGACAATGGCAGATCTGAATAGTCATAATAGAGACCTTTATCTCAGAAAACCTAAAATACTTACAATTTTTGTAGAAAAATTTTGCTGACTGACCCTCATCATATTGTTTGTACTCTCTGTCTGGCTTCTGTCCCCAAGCATGTTTTAGAGCTTCATCCATGTTACTGCATTCCTCTATATTGTATCAGTTTTCCATCCTTTATTATTGCTTAGTAGTATTTCAAACTATTAATATCCCCCAATTTGTTCATAACTCTTGTTGATTAAAATTTGTGTTAAGTTTGGGCTATTAAAAATAATATATATAAAATAATGCATATAAGTAATCTTAGTGGAATGCTATAAAATAAATAGAATGGTGTTTTTTGAAGAAATGTTTAATTTTAACAAAGCCAAATTTGTCATTGTTTAAATGTTTAGTATTTTCTGTGACCTAAGAAATCTGCCTACTCCAAGGCCATAAAGAATCTCTACTATTTTTTTGTAAAAATAGTATTTTTTTAATGTAGCATTCATGTCTATAACCAATAGCAAATGTATTCTGTGCAAAGCTTTTGGTCAAGATTTACTTTTTTCATGCAAACATCTAGTTGTCTCCACACCATTGTTGAAAATTATTATTTCTTCCAGAGAACTACCTTGATAACTGTTGAAAATCAATTACTAATATATGTGTGGGCCTATTTCTGGAATCTCTCTTCTATTCCATCAACTTATGTGTTTTTCCATAGAGTACTCCTGGAAGTCAGGCAGGAAAACACTCCATTTTTCCCCTTCTTTCTAGAACTTGTTTTAGCTATTCTGGGTCCTTGGAATCCATTGGGCTCTCTGCCCAGCAGGGAGCCTACTTCCCTCTCTCTCTCTGCCTACCTTTCTGCCTACTTGTGATCTCTGTCAAATAAATAAAATCTTCTTTTTTTTAAAGATTTATTTATTTGACAGAGAGAGATCATGAGTAAGCAGAGAGGCAGGCAGAGAGAGAGGAGGAAGCAGGCTCCCCGCTGAGCAGAGAGCCTGATGCAGGGCTGGATCCCAGGACCCTGAGATCATGACCTGAGCCGAAGGCAGAGGCTTAACCCACTGAGCCACCCACGTGCCCCAAATAAATAAAATCTTTTTAAAAAATTTCAGAATACTCTAAAACGATAATATGATGTTATATTAAACACATAATTCTAGTATAAAGACTAGAGGAGCAAAATCTTTTATAAGAACACAAGTCCTTTATTAAAAATAACTATAGATATAATTTGTTAATGAACACATAATATAAAAATAAGTAAATTCTGACATCAAAAATATAAAAATGGGGTAGGGGAGTAAAAGGGTAACCTTTCATATGTAATCAAAGTTAAATTACTATTCATTGTCTGGGTGGCTCAGTCAATTAAGCAACTACCTTTGACTCAAGTCATAATCCCAGGAGCCTGGGAGTCCTGTATCAGGTTCCCTGCTCAGAGAAGAGTCTGCTTCTCCCACTGCCCTTCCCCGTGCCTGCTCATGCTTTCTCACTCTCTCAAATAAATAAATAAATAAATAATCTTATTTTTAAAAAGGTTAAATTCCTGGCATTTTAATAGATTGCCATACCTATGATATGTTTTATATAAGCTTCATGGTAATCACAAAGCAAACATCTACAACAGATACACAAAAGACAGAAGGGAATCAAAGCATACCACTACCTAGAATCATCAATTCACAAGGGAAGGAAGCAAGAGATGAAAAGAATAATTGAAAGAAATAAGAGAAATACAAAAGAGCCATAAAACAATGAATGGGATCTTAGTAAGTCCTTACTAATAAAAATTACTCAAAATGTAGTGGACTAAATTCTCTAATCAAAAGATATACAATGCCTGGTTGGGTGAGGGTGGGGGCGGGGGGGGGGGAGGTGGAGACCCATATATGCTGTTGGGTTTGACCAGCAAACGCAGAGACAGCAAATGAAAAGATTACTCCAGACACCTTAGTAGGAGAAAGGAGTGGCCTGGGGCCAGGCATTCTAGTGGTGAAAGGCCTGAGCCAAGCCCTGTCTTCACTTTTATTGTGAGTTTAATCAATACATCACATGCAAGGCAAGGAGTTTGTGAAGTATGTGACCACTACAGGTGTCTATATTTTAAACATTTACTCCCTGGATGAGAACTTCTGAACCTCAGTATGGATCTGGCCATTTTCAGCCAAGAAACTTAAAAGGAGGTCCAGTGTTCTGGGCACTGCTCCTTTGTGTTTTAAGTATTCTCATCCAGGGAGGCATATGCAGGTCAGGTTTTATCTATCCAGGGACTGTGCATCCCTTCAATATGCTCCCTACATGAGACTCATTTCAGCTTTAAACATACATAGGCTCAAAGTAAAGGGATGGAAAAAGTTTTCTCATTCAAGTGGAAGCCGAAAGAGAGTAGTAGTAGCTATACTTATATCAGACACAATACACTTTAAGCCAAACATTGTATCAAGAGACAAAGAAGGTTATTATATAACAATGATGGGGTAATTCACCAAGAGTATATAACAATTATAAATATATATGCACCAAACATCAGAACACTTAGATATATTAAACAAATACTAACAGATCTGAAAGAAGTACATGACGATACAATATTAGGGGACTCCAATACCCTACATTTAACAATGGCTACATTATCCAGACAGAGAATCAATAAAGAAATATTGGAGTTGAACTATATTTACGCAAAATGGATCTAGAAGACATATACAGAACATTCAATCCAAGAGCAGCAAAATACACATTCCTCCAAGCACACATGGAACATTCTACAAGATAGCTCATGATAGGTCACAAATCATATTTTAGCAAATTTAAGAAGACTAAAATCATACCAAGTATCTTTTCTGATCATAATGGTATGGAATTGGAAATCAATAATAAAAGGTAAAGTGGAAAATTTATAAATATGTGGAATTAACTAAAAGTAAATGAAATTGGTCTTGGCAAAAATCTTTTGGATATGACAGAAAAACAAAAGCAACAAAATCAAAAGGAAACAAATGGGACTATATGAAACTAAAAAAGTTTCTGCACAGCAAAAGAACAATCAATAAAATAAAAAACATTGCCTATGGAATGGGGAAAATATTTATAAACCATACACCTGGTAAGAACTTAATATTCAAAATATATACAGAATGCATACAATTTGATAGCAAAAACAAATAATCTGATTAAAAATGAGAATTGAATATGGCTAAACAGGTACATGAAAGATTTTCAGCATTACTAATCACAAGGGAGATACAAACCCAAACCACAATGAAATTATCAACTCACATCTATTACAATGGCTATCATCAAAGATACAAAAGATAACAAGTGCTGGGAACACTTTTGCACTGTTAGTAGGTGTGTAAACTTGTGTAGCCACTCTGGAAAACAGTATGGAGATTCCTCAAAAATTTAGGACTAGAACTACCCTATGACCCAGCAATCCACTTCTGGGGGGTATTTATCCAAAATATTTGAAATCAGTTTTTGAAAAGATTTCTTGACTTCCATGTTCAATGCGGAATTATTCACAATAGCCAAGACATAGAAACAACCTAAACGTCCCTCTACAGATGAATGGATAATGATGTGTATGCATATATATATATATATACATATATATATATATATATATATGCATGTAGGTATATTATACACACACATACACACATACACAATGAAATATTATTCAGCCATGAGAAAGAAAAAAAAAATCCTGTCATTTGCAACAACATGAATGTAACTTGAAGGCATTATGCTAACTGAAATAGGTCAGAAAGAGAATGACAAATGCTGTACAATATCACTTAAATGTGAAATCTAAAAAAGCCAAACTCAAAAAGCAGAAGAGTGGTTGCCAGGGACTAGGGGTCAGGGGAAATGAGATGGGCATCAAAGGGTACAAACTTTCAGTTTTAAAAAGAAATAAAAGATATTCAAAATGGTGAAGAAGAAGTTGAACTCTCTCTTGTTGCAGATGACATGATATTTTATGTGAAAAACCCAAAAGACTCCACCCCCAAATTACTAGAACACATACAGCAATTCAGTAATGTGGCAAGATACAAAATCAGTACAAAGAAGTCACTTGCTTTCTTATACCCTAAGAATGAAACTGTAGAAAAGGCAATTAAGAGAATCATTTCCATTTACAATAGCACCAAAAAGCATGCGATACCTTGGACTAAACCTAACCAAAGAGGTAAAGGATCTACACTCGAAGAACTACAGAACACTCATGAAAGAAATTGAAGAAGACACAAAAAGATGGAAAAACATTCCATGCTCTGAATCAGAAGAATAAACATTGTTAAAACATCTATGCTGCCCAGAGCAATCTATACCTTCAATGCCATCCCAAACAAAATACCAGTGGCATTTTTCAAAGTGCTGGAACAAACAATCCTAAAATTTGTATGGAACCAGAAAAGAACCTGAATTGCTAAGGAATGTTGAAAAAGAAAAACAAAGCTGAGGCATCATGTTGTCTGATTTCAAGCTGTATTTCAAAGCTGTGATCACCAAGACCGCATGGTACTGGCACAAAAACAAACACATAGACTGACGGAGCAGAGTAGAGGCCCAGATATGGATCCTCAACTCTGTGTTCAAATAATCTTTGACAAAGCAGGAAAAAATATCCAGTGGAAAAAAGACAGTCTCTTCAATAAATTGCGCTGGGAAAATTGGACAACTATGTAGAAGAATGAAACTCAACCATTCTCATACACCACACACAAAGATAAACAAAATGGATAAAAGACCTCAACATGAAACAGGAATCCATCAAAATCCAAGAGGAGAACATAGGTAGTAACCTCTTCGACATTGCCACAGCAACTTCTTTCAACACATGTCTCCAAAGGCAAAGGAAACAAAAGCAAAAATGAACTTTGAGGACTTCATCAATATAAAAAGTTTCTGCACAGCAAAAAGAAATAGTCAACAAAACAAAGAAGCAATCCATGGAATGGAAGAAGATACTCACAAATGACACTACAAAGGGCTGATATCCAAGATCTATAAAGATCTTCTCTAACTCAACACCCAAAAATCAGTGTCAAAAAATGTCAAAAAATGGGCAGAAGACATGAACAGACACTTCTCCAATGAAGAGATACAAAGGGCTAACAGATACATGAAAAAATGTTCATTATCATTGGCCATAAGGAAATTCAAATCAAAACCACATTGAGATACCACCTTACACCAGTTAGGATGGCAAAGATTAACAAGGCAGGAAACAACAAATGTTGGAGAGGATATGGAGAAAGGAGAACCCTCTTACACTGTTGGGGGGGAATGCAAACTGGTACAGCCACTTTGGAAAACAGTGCGGAGATTCCTCAAACAATTAAAAATAGAGCTACCCTATGACCTGGCAATTGCACTACTGCATATTTACCCCAAAGATACAGATGTATGAAAAGAAGGGCCATCTGTACCCCAGTGTTCATAGCAGCAATGTCCACAATGGCCAAACTGTGGAAAGAGCTGAGATGCTCTTCAAGAGACAAATGGATAAAGATGTGGTCCATATATACAATGTAATATTACTCAGCCATCAGAAAGGATGAATACCCAACTTTTGTGTCAACATGGATGGGACTGGAGATTATGCTGAGTGAAATAAGTCGAGCAGAGAAAGTCAATTACCATATGGTTTCACTTACTTGTGGAACATAAGGAATAATGTGGAGGGCATTGGGAGAAGGAAAGGAAATGTGAATTGGGAGAAAGTGGAGCCGGAGACGAACCATGAAAGACTGTGGACTCTGAGAAACAAACTGAGGGTCTTGGAGGGGATGCTGTGAGGGGATGGGTGAGCCTGGTAATGGGTATTAAGGAGGGCACAGATTGCATGAAGCACTGAGCATGGTACATAAACAATCTTGGAACACTGCATCAAAAAAAAAAAAAAAGATGAATATGTTCTAGGGTTCTGATGTATAGCATAGTAATTATAGTTAATAATTGTATTATATGATTGAAAATTACTAGAAGATTTTTAATGTTCTCACCAGAAAAAAGAGATTATTACTACATGAGTTGAGAGAGGTGTGAACTAAGCCTACTGTTGTAATTGTTTCTCGATATATGAGTATCAAGTTATCACACTGTACACCTTAAACTTACTCTGTCAATTATATCTCAATAAACCTGAAAATTTTAAAAAAAATTAAAATCCCAAGCATATTTTTAAAGATAATCATTTGAACTAAATATACAAAGTATTAAAACTCTATTCTTTTCCAAGATTTGGTATATCATGTAAACATCCCTTGGCACCAAAAATACTAGTTTTTTGGAGGGTTTGTTTGGCTCCTAAACTAGCACTTTCATGTTAATTAAAGTTATTCATAGTCTACATGAATACTGTCTCTCTGTAAACTTTACATGTGCTTAACCATGAATTAATTAATTTTAAGATTTTATTTGAGAGAGAGAGCACATGAGTGAAAGAGCATGAGCATGGGGAAGGGGAGGAGGAGAGGGAGAAGCAGACTCCCACTGAGCATGGACCATGCTGAGAAGGACCATGGCCTGAACTAAACGTAGACTCAACCAACTGAGCCACCCAGGTACCCTAACCAAGAATTTAAAGACAGTAGTTTTTTAACAGAAGAGTGTTGCTTCTCCCTGCTAGCTAGTATTTTCACTTCTTTTTCTACTGCAATTTAAATCATACTTCTGAAGCAAGGATCTTGAAGGATCTTTTTACCTGATTATAGTTAATAACACACAAACCATCCCAAATATCTTTAGGAGCAAACCAAACAACCTAATTCAGGTGGCCAAGAAGTTACATCTTCAGAGTCATCCCCTTCTGTGCCATTTTAATTGCTTTCTGAGTTTCACACAAAGCTGATATTTTAATGAAGACATCAACACAAAGCAGAGCCAACCCATAGCTGTATAGAGCCTCACATTTCAGACTTTTACAAATATTTTTTGCTGCATCCAGTCCATAGTGCTAAATATGTTCTATTACATCCATTCCCAGGGGTTCAGACATGATATCATAAACACAGGTTTAAAAATTCACTACCTGATTAGGGAAAAAAATAAGAAAAGAAAATCTTCTTCAGCTAAAAGAACAAGAGCTCTTATTTGAACAACAACAATAAATCCGGTGGTGTGAACAAGGAAGACCAACTTTTTGTCAAAAAGTTCTCTTTTCTTTCAAAAAATTTAGTTTCCCCAAAAGGAAAAAAAAATGTAGTTTGAAAGCTGGAATTGACCTGTTAGACACAAATTTGATGAGAAAATAATTCCAACTGATGTCAGCTACTTAAGCCTGGCAGTTATTTTCAGGGCTAGTCATTCCATTATTTTACTGAGCAGCTGCTGGTAAGAAAAATCACACTCAGTGTAACAGCCCACTTCTGGACTATTACATCAGCCAGCGAACTCTGCCTCTCCACTTTCAACAACATCACTCAAAACTCCTAATGACTTTCCTCATCCAATGGAGTAACATGAAAACTCTATCTGGCCTTCAAGTCTCTCTAGAATCTTCAGAATCTGACCCCAAACCTACATTGTAACATCAAATTTTAAGGCTTTTTTTTTAAGATTTTATTTATTTATTTGACAGACAGAGATCACAAGTAGGCAGAGAGGCAGGCAGAGAGAGAGGAGGAAGCAGGCTCCCTGCTGAGCAGAGAGCCCAGTGTGGGGCTCGATCCCAGGACCCCGGGGATCTTGACCTGAGCCTCAGGCAGAGGCTTTAACCCACTGAGCCACCCAGGTGCCCCTAAGACTTTTTTATATTCATGTTCTACGCAATTCAAGTCAAAATGAGCTCTTTAGTTGTGCACAGTGCTTGTACATTTCTAACTACGTTTTGTTCCTGTTTTTCCTTCTCAAGGAAAAGTTCTGAATGATCACCTCCATAATTTAAAATCCTACCTGTCCTTCAAGTCAGCTATCAAATGCAGCTTCCATTTAGAAACCTACCTTCATTGCCCTAGCCATACAAAATTTCCTTCCTATGGTTCCTTATTTCTAACCCTGTCATAAACCCAAGACACTGCTTTGAATTGCCTTTCTCTCTTAGACTTTCTGTCCTTCATCATTAGACTGTAAGCCATTATACAGAATTTGATTAATGCTTACACATAATTAATATTTACTAAATACTACTGAAAGTAGCAAGCAATGGAGATGTTGAAATTTTCATCTCTACAAAAATTTAATCTAAATGTATCAAATCCTTGGGGCACCTGTGTGGCTCAGTGGGTTAAAGCCTCTGCCTTTAGCTTAGGTCATGATCTCAGAGTCCTGGGATAGAGCCCTGCAACAGGCTCTCAGCTCAGCAGGGAGCCTGCTTCCCCATCTCACTCTGCCTGCCTCTCTGCCTACTTGTGATCTCTCTCTCTCTCTCTCTCTCTGTCAAATAAATAAATAAAATCTAGAAACAAACAAACAAACAAAATGTATCAGATCCAGGTAGAATTTAAACTGGGGGGTGGGAGGAGAAGGTACTTGTAAATCTCAGTGCTGCACTGAAGTGAATGAGCAAATAATTCATTTGGAATACTCATATTTCATTCAGAAGAGTTCCATAAGACATGGTGAGAAGGGTTGATGCTTTAGTATCTTCCTTTTATAGATAAGAAAATGTGTGTGCAGAGAGGCTGTACGGTTTACACAAGTCACAGTGGAAATCAAAGCTGAAGCTAGGATTAGAGCTGACAGCTTTCAGGTCAACAGCTTCATTCACTCAGCTATATCTCTTGAGAAGCCATTTCTAAGCTTCCAACGGAGTGGTTCTGAACCCTACCATAATACTGAGTAGTTTTGTTTTTCTTTGAGTACTCCATATACCTCTGTGTCCCCACTTAAAATCAGTCTGATAATTCAAACCATTAAAATTATTCTAAACAGCACAACTCCCACATTCCTTTCATATCTGAATAATTCAGATTAAGAATTTTAAGCCTTTAAAAGGGTACACTGAACCTTTACCAATTAAATGATAAAATAGACTTCCCAGAACAGTGACAGTCACAGAAAGCACACAACTAAATACTGATATATAATAATTGAGCGAAAATAAACTGCAATGAAAGTAGCAGATAAACAATTCAAGAAAACATCAACACAATTTAATTGTATTATGATTGCTTTGTAATAATTAAACATCAAAGTCAACATTTATAAAAGGATACTCTGAAGCAGCAGCACAAATTGCCTCATAGCCAATTTTGTTTAAGGTAAGCTGTGGAGTCTAATAAAAAGAAAAATTAAAAGGTCCCCTGTGTAAAAAGGTTTGGAAATCGAATGGAAGTTTAATTAGCTATTGAACTATATAAACTGTGGGGGGAGGAAGATTTTTCCATAAACTTCAAAGAATTTTCAAACAATTCAATATTATACTCTTTTCCACCTAATTCCCCAATTTATTAATAAAAATCTCCATTAGACTAAATCCTGAAAGTTACAAGAACAAAGAAAGGGCACACAGGTCCTCATTAGTGAGAAAATGTATCACAGTTTCTCTTCTGTGATGGGAAATAGTGTCTGCAGAGCCACCCAACCAATAGCTGAGCAGTTTCCAAGGTCTATGTCTTTTAAAATGGGCAGATCACAAATAACCTGACCCAATTTTCTGCCTTATTTGCACAAAGCAGCAAAATTTTGAAAGTTCTAGAAAACCCTAATATTTCTCTGTAAAATTACAAGTGTCAAGTATTTTTATAGGAACATAAAGAGTTCTACTGAGACAAATACCAGGCAATTTCTTTCTTCCTAAACTCTATTTAGCCAATTCTACCACTGAGAGGTATAGCAATTAAAATTTAAAGAGAGCTTAATATGTTCTGGTCTCATTTTAATATTAACTACCTGAAAATAATGCCTGTGGTGTTTTACTTTTGTTATTATTATCTTTCTATGTTTTTCTACAACTGGTGACATAAATGCACTCTTTATTCCCACCTAAAAACTATCCCCAGAGAAAACAAGGTTTCCTTCTTAGGATAAGTCTATAAATCATGTCATAATAAATCAGGACTGAGATATACAAAGTCACCTTAAGAATTCTGAATGCCTTCCAAGACAGGAAGTCTTATTAACATATCTAAACACAGTCTGCCTGAGTCAGAAGCAAAGTTGATCTGCTCTGGAATCATAGATAAACCAAGAAGCAAAGTGGTACCTTCAAAGACCACTCAGACCAGCACGTTTCCATAGCTGAGGAGGTCTCTAACTTGCTACACTTTGGAATCACCAGGGAAATTTTAAACTTTTGATGTTTAGGTCCTACCTCAAGAACTCCTGATTTGAATTGATCTGGGTTTTGCCTACAACACTGTAACTTTTTTAAGCTTTCCAGAGCGGTTACCCTATCTCTGAGCTGTGACCAACATATCGTAAAATCAAGCCAATAAAGTTATTAGAAGAGGTAAAGAATGCTTTTCCCTGTGAGTTTTGCATTATAGAGGTATGACATAGAATACCATACCATGCTGCATTTGGAAAATGAATGAACAAGGCCACTGGAAAAGAAAGTGTCTAAAACCTATTGAGATATAAGGTGAAGTTTGCGACAATAAATTCCTAAGACTTTTTTTCCCCTAAGACTTAAATTTCCTAAGACTTTGTCCTCATCCTTTCTTGTGAATCTACTGGTTACTATGGAAGAAGGAAGAATTGACAGGAGGCTGGAAAAATTTGGTAATTTAATAAATGAAACTTTAACTTCTACAGGTTATCATAAAAATGTGTTCAAATTATCATTATTGTCAGCAGCAGCTTTATCATTACCATCATCAACATCATCATAATTTCCTCCACCCAACTAGTCTGTTTTAGTTTATATTAATTTAAAATACTAGGTGCCATAGGTAACTCCTGTACATCTTAACTGATTAACTGAAACAAAGAGAATGAATCTTGGAGTATAGCAAAAATAGAGGTATTCATCTAATATTGTCTTTTCTTACCCTGTACCACAAGGAATCTAGGACCACATGTGTAAGAGTTGTGATCATAATCCTTATGATAGAAGAGCTACGTTTAACTTTTTTTTTTTACCAGATATTTAGACACTTATTGTTAAATACTTATTTTTACTCCATATGTGTTATAAGCAATATCCAAAAAAGCTTAAAAGTTTACTGTACAGTTTTAAATCCACCTAATATTGAGGAAGAAAAAAAATTAAACAGGGGCATATAAGTGTATAAATCGTTGCCTCACATATTCCTCATTTCTTCCGCTATTTATATGCATGTTCTCTCTAAGCTTATAATCTCTACTTTTTGTAGAATTGTTCATTTTCTCAGTTTGATCAAGAAATAGCCTACGTGAGATCAATATGTAACTAATTTTTTTTATGTTCAACCACCCTTTGGATTCAAAATAAGTAACACGAACAGTAATAACTCAAATTTTGGTTGTACCTTGCTACTTCCTTTCTAGTCCTAGATCTAGTCTCATCCCTAGGTTACCATCATTAGGGTATCTCAGAAGTGTTAACTACACTTAATTTTGCCTCAGTTTATCATTCATTCCACATGTAAATTTGAGCACCTTGCATGTACTAGATAAATCCCTTCATTAATACCTTTCCCTTGAAGATGATGACTCCCATAAGCTCCTTCCACTGATCTGTTCTGGAACAACCCTGATTATCTACTCAAGTCTCCTACATCTCCTCAGAAGTTCCAAAGAACGAGGTGACAAAAGTGGAACTGACTGCACTTTCATCCTTACTGGGCTGACACTATCTTGTCCTCTATGATCTGAAGAGAATACTCAGATGTTTAAAGCTGTGTGCCATCTTTCATTATCTAACCTCTGAGTTTGTGTCAACCTAGGAGAATCCCTTACAAATCCCTTTTGCCTTTTACCTGCCATCTTTGTTTCAATAAGGCTCCTACTCAGGCCTCTTAGTTGTAACAGAAAATACTCACCTTCCCTCAGTCTGTCTTCAGGAGCTTACGTTTTACAGGTTCCTTTGTCCAGTTCAAACCAATGCATCCAAATACACATCTGGGAACCATCTGCCCTATTTTATTACCCACTTCCAACTCTATAGTTTTGTCTTAGAGATGGCTCTGCTCTATTTGTAAATTTAGGTAACAAAATTGATGCATACAAGTAGTAAATAATATTTGACAGTATAAAAAAGTTACTTTTTGTCTATCCTAAGTTAATACAAATAATAAAATTATTCAAATTTTTTAAAAATTATGAATTTAATCTAAACTAACATCAGTCTGGCTTTTTGCAAATAGTCAAAGGCAATCTACAAAAATGAAGAAATGACATGTTGAGACACATCAGTGTTACTGGCTGGTCATGCTTTGGGGAGATCTCAAGCAAGCTATACAAGTAGTTGAAGTGAGGAATAAAGCATATTTATAATGAGAAGAGTATATATTTGGCATAGTTAAAATCTCTGCCATCTTTGCCATGGATCATTGGCTCAGGATTGGGCATCAGACTAAAAAGCCAGACATCTGTACAGATTACTCCAAAACTGACGCAAACGTTAGCTACCTTTTACAGATTGATAGTGACCCATGGAACCAGTGAAATTCTCCTTCTGAGTAGGCTGAATGTATGCATAGAGAGAGCTATAGGTTTTAGAAATGACATAAAGACAAAAACAAAAACATGTTAAAAAAAAAAAAAAAGGTAGGGGGCACCTGGGTGGCTCCGTCAGTTAAGCATCTACCTTTGGCTCAGATCATGATCCCAGAGTCCTGACCCCATTGGTCTCCCTACTCAGTGGGGAGTCTGCTTCTAGCTCTGCTCTTCTCCTGCTTGTGCTGTTCTCGCTCTGACAAATAAATAAAATTTTTAAAAAATTAAATTAAATAAATAAATAAAAAGAAAAAAATAGAGACGATTGCTGACCATGACAAGAGAGTCATCAAGTGACCATTAGGATGCAAGGGCTGGAGGAAGACTGGGAGAGTGTAGGTGGTAGGGCAGTTGACCCTTAGGACTCAGTAACTGCCAAGCACTGCTCTATGCTTAACAAGAAGTAACTCATCATTCTTTTTTTTTTGTAAGATTTTATTTATTTATTATAGAAAGAGAACATAAGCAGGCAGAGGGGCAGAGGAAGAGGGAGAGGTAGACTCCCTGGTGAGCAGGAAGCCTAATGGGCTCAATCTCAGGACCCTGAGATCATGACCTGAGTAACTCATCCATTCTTTAAAAAAAAAAAAAAAAAAAAAACAGTGAGAAAGGGGCATCTGGGTGGCTCCTACTGTCTTTGGCTCAGGTCATGATCCCAGGGTCCTGGGATGGAGCCCCACATCCTGCTCTCTGCTCAGCAGGGAGCTTGCTCCACCCCTCCCCATCTCTCTGCCTGCCTCTCTACCTACTTGTGATCTCTGTCTGTCAAATAAATAAATAAAATCTTTTAAAAAAACAGTGAGAAAGATACCATTTTTATCTGCATTTAACAGCAATTTTGTTACCTACCTGATATCTTAGAGCTGAAGAGGGGTTGAGGGAATGGACTCTGTGACAGACTGCCTCTGTTTGATTATGGTTCTGTTGAATACTGAGAACCAAGTGAATTAATATTTGTAAATGTGATTAAAATATTGCCTGGCAACTAGTAATCACTATATGAAAGTATAGCAATTACAAAAATATAACTAAACATGCAAAATATCAAGCCAGTCAGTTATTAGTCAGTGTTTACCAGAGAAACAGAGCCAATAGGATACGTAGAGATCTTCATAAGGAATGATTTATTTAGGAACTGGATCTTGTGGTTATGGAGGCTATGAAGTTTTACAATCTGCTGTCTGCAAGCTGGAGAACAGGAAAGCTGGTAGGATAATTCATTCTGAGTCCACAGGCCTGAAAACTGGAGGAGCTTATAGAGTTGCTCCCAGTTAATGACTAAAGACAAGGGAACTGGAGCAACCATTGGTGAAAGTCCCAGAGTCTGTATGCCCAAGAACAAGGAGCTCTAATGTCTGAGAGCAGGAAAAGATAGACATTCCAGCTCAAGGAGAGGGAGAGAGAATTCCTTTCCTGTAACTTTTTGTTCTATTCAGGTCATCAATGAATAATGCCTATCATATTTAGTAAGAGTGGATCTTTATTCAATCTACAAATCTTCTAGAAACCTTCTCAAGACAAATCCAGAAATAATGTTTTACCAGCTTTCTAGGCAACTTTTAGCCCAATCAAGCTGACACATAATATTAACCATCACAAACTCCATATGAACCCTTTTCATTAAAAAAAAAAAAAAAGAAAAAGAAAACATTTTATGTATTTATTTATCTGACAGGAAGAGAGAGAGCATGCCAGGGGGAGCGGCAGGCAGAAGGACAGGGAGAAGCAGGATCCCCAATGAGCAGGGAGACCTACACAGATCATGACCCAAGCCAAAGGCAGGCGCTTAACCAACTGAGCCACTCAGGCACCCCCATCTGTATGCTTTTAATAAAGGTGCTGTAGAGTGAAAACAGAAACTGATAGCTGCAGTTCCAAGGAGACAAAATAAGCATGTGTATTAGATCTACATGTATTATACAGGGTGATGTTTTGCACAAGTCCAGGCAGTGGACGAGCTGTCCACACAGGCTACAAAAAAAATGATGAGCTCCCTACCAGGTACAACAGCATGAATTGTGCCCTGCATTTCTTCAGCATGCCAATCCAGACCCTGAATAAAGTCCCCATTCTGTGTCCGTGGCAGGCTGTGTAATAGTATTTCCAGGGAACTGGTTTACAGTGAAGAAAGAGTTCAGTTCACTTTGCTTACCAATGGATCCTTACCACAAGTCACTGTTAGGACTTAAAAAATATTTAGGTAAAATGAGACTGGGCCTCTTCCTTGCAACCCCAAAGTGTCATATTAACACACGCACATTGAAATAAAAGGTTAAAAGGAATTGTCCTCATTCCTTGAGTTTAGATTTATTAATACTAGTTTCAATTTGGGGTAATTAATATGGTTTGTGCTTATATTCGAATGAACAGATAAGCTCTAGAAATCTGGTGTACACTTAAGTAGATTTAATTAATAACTGTCAACCAAGGTTTAAATAAAATGTAACCATTTTACAGTTTTCTGGTTTTTTTAATGAGATGAAAAGGAGAAAGACAATTTGGCAGTCTCTACAACCTAAAATCTTGGAGCATTTCCCTAAGCCAATAGGTCTGTTTTTGCCTTATTTTATATCAAGCTATCAGTAAGAAAACTTTACAGAATTTTAGAATCCTAAAATTTTAGGATCCTAAAAATGTCTTCCTTCTTTATGCTGGGTGTGTGAATGATTCTCCAGCGTAGCAAATTTTACTCTTTCATTATGTGGCAAATAATCAGTGTTGGTAAATAAAATTTTCTTTTAAATGCCTTAGAAATTATCAAAAAATGCATAGGTCTGACAATTGAAAATACATCTAGGATATATATTCTTTCAATCAATATGTATTCTGGAAAAATCATTTTGGTGGAAAAGAATTTAAAATTAATATAGTTCTTTTAAAAACCAGCATATTAATTAGTCATCATCCTTCTCTCTTATCATTAATAATTATTAGAAGTAGTTAAAAATAGAATTTTGGAATCTTACAGTTTATATTTAAAATTTCTCAAATGAGATACTGATAAATTATTCTTATGAAATATAACCATTCCATAATGTTTTAGTATAAAGATAGAGAAAAATGCTTGGAAAAAATATCAGTTTTTGTATGTTTATGAAGAAAATAAATAGAGAAAATATATACAAAATTAATATTGAGATAACTTTTAAGTAAGGTCTTTGCAAATACCAAAAAACAGAAGGTTGGGTTTAAAAACAGAGATTGGTTTGCAAATATCTTCTCTCATTCTGTCAGTTGTCTTTTGGTTTTGTTAACTGTTTCCTTTGCTGTGCAAAAGCTTTTGATCTAGATGAAGTCCCAATAGTTCATTTTTGCCCTTGGCTTCCCTTGCCTTTGCCGATGTTCCTGGGAAGAAGTTGCTGCAGCTGAGGTGGAAGAGGTTGCTACCTGTGTTCTTCTCAAGGATTTTGATGGATTCCTTTCTCACATTGAGGTCCTTCATCCATTTTGAGTCTATTTTCATGTGTGGTGTAAGGAAATGGTCCAGTTTCATTTTTCTGCATGTGGCTGTCCAATTTTCCCAACATCATTTGTTGAAGAGACTGTCTTTTTTCCATTGGACATTCTTTCCAATTGTCGAAGAGTAGTTGACCATAGAGTTGAGGGTCTATTTCTGGGCTCTCTGTTCTGTTCCATTGATCTATGTGTCTGTTTTTGTGCCAGTACCATACTGTCTTGATGATGACAGCTTTGTAATAGAGCTTGAAGTCTGGAATTGTGATGCCACCAACTTTGGCTTTCTTTTTCAATATTCCTCTGGCTATTTGAGGATGTGGAGAAAGGGGAACCCTCCTACACTGTTGGTGGAAATGCAAGCTGGTGCAACCACTCTGGAAAACAGCATGGAGGTTCCTCAAAAAGTTGAAAACAGAACTACCCTAGGACCCAGCAATTGCACTACTAGGTATTCGCCCTAAAGATACAAACATAGTGGTCCAAAAGGGCACGTGCACCCGAATGTTTATAGCAGCAATGTCCACAATAGCCAAACTATGGAAAGAACCTAGATGTCCATCAATGAGATGAATGGATAAAGAAGATGTGGTCTATACATACAATGGAATACTATCAAATACTATCAAATAGCCATCAAAAGAAATGAAATTATGCCATTTGCAACAACATGGATGGAACTAGAGGGTATTGTGCTTAGTGAAATAAATCAATCAGAGAAAGACAATTATCATATGATCTCCCTGATATGAGGAAGGGGAGATGCAACATGGGAGGTTTGGGGGTAAGAAAAGAATAAATGAAACAAGATGGGATCAGGAGGAAGATAAACCATAAGAGACTCAATCTCACAAAACAAACTGAGGGTTGCTGGAGGGGAGGAGGATGGGAGGGATGGGGTGGCTGGGTGATGGACACTGGGGAGGGTATGTGCTATGGTGAGTGCTGTGAAGTGTGTAAACCTGGCAATTCACAGACCTGTACCCTGGGGCTAGTAATACATTATACATTAATAAAAAAAAATTTTTATTTAAAAAAATTAAAAAAACAAAACAAAAAAAAAACAGAAATTGGGGCACCTGAGTGGCTCAGTGGGTTAAAGCCTCTGCCTTTGGCTCAGGTCATGATCCTAGGGTCCTGAGATCGAGCCCGCATGGGGCTCTCTGTTCACTCTCTGCCTGCCTCTCTGCCTACTTATAATCTCTGGCTGTCAAATAAATAAATAAAATCTTTTAAAAAGAAAAAAATAAAACAGAGGTCAGCATTACAGCCCCATTTTCTCTATGTATGTGCCTTATTATATAACAGAGAAGACTGCTCATGAATTGCCTAAACACTGTGTTAAATTGCCCAAGATTAAATGTATCATGTCTGTAGACAATAGGGATGATTTTTTTCTCCTATTTAACATTTCATATAACAAGTTACTCATGCATTCAACTGTAACATACCTGTAAACATGAGTCAGTAAGTCAGAATGGGCAAAATTCAACTAGATCCCAGTCTGGAGTGATGGAAAATGAATTATTTCTCTGTTTCCTAACCCTACTGTGATAAAAGAAGTCTCAATTTCAATGACATTTTACTTAATTCACATGTGTTTTTCAAGCACTTAAGAGTAGAATTAGGTATTGTTTGATCTAATACCAAATTTATGTATCCTTCCTTTTATATCAGCTGGTTGCTCAAGTTCGAAAAAAAACATCTTTTATTTAATATAAAATTTAAAGAAGGAAAGATTATTTCTGTAGTTTCTTTTCTTTCCATTGACTTAACATAAAACAAAACAAAACAAAAGGCATACAATCATGACTGAGACAACATCCCCCAAAAGGACTGTTTTATAAATATCAGAAATTCTCTACAGGAATAGAAACATAATGAGCTGTTCTTTCTGAACACAAACAGGAAGAATACAAATTTACAAGAATATAAATTATAAGATTGTATTGTAAAACTGTTGATATCACTTTTTAACCCCTTAATTTTGTTCCCTTTCTGATTTAAATAAACCTGATTTAAATATTACCTTTGAATCACTATATTTATAGCCACTAAGTAGAAAAAAATCACCCTCACATACTTACCAACTTTAACAAAAAAAGGGCCTGAGTTGAGATAAACTCAAAAATCATATGAAGATTCAGGCTTACAATAACACAATTTAAATAAAACTAGTATCACACACAAACAACTTGCTAAATTGTGGCCCACAAAAAAATAAATGTCCAATTCCCAGGCTTTGATGGACACCTATTCTTTGAAGGAAAGTTCAATTATTACTTAATACAGAGGTTATAATATTTAAGTCTATTATGTAAATTTGGGGATATTGCATTCATGAGTAGCTTAAGATAATTAGATGTGGGTCTTCAACTACTACATCACGTCAATACTAGCATTAACTCTTGCAAGCAGAAAGAAAAAACAATCTACCAGTAGAATTATTTGCCTTAAAAAAAAAAGAAAATACATCTGATTGAAATCAGGTTCTAAATCCATCTGTTACTGAAAACTAGATACACTGAATGAGGCAAATGAGTTACTTATTTCTGTGATGAGCCATAGACTATAGTAGTGAGCTTGGCCTGGCTCATACCCGATTATGAATTCTGATTATTAAATTTTCAGGAATTTTCAAAGTTGCTTGTTAAAAACAGCTATTACTGGGGCACCTGAGTGGTTCAGTGGGTTAAGCCTCTGCCTTCAGCTCTGGTCATGATCTCAGGGTCCTGGAATCGAGCCCCACATTGGGCTCTCTCCTCAGCGGGGAGCCTGCTTCTCCCTCTCTCTGCCTGCCTCTCTGTCTACTTGTGCTCTCTGTCAAATAAACAAAATATTTTTTAAAAAATTAAAAATAAAAACAGCTACTATTAACAATTAAATTACATAAATTTACAATTCAGTAAATTTTGCTTGTATTAAATACTCAAACCTCATCACTTCCCAATTATTTTAGTATATCTTATAGTTATCTTTGTCATTGATGTTATTTATCGCCCTCATTTCTATATGGAAAAAATATTGTAGTGGGCCACTGCCCACCTCTTCCCAATTCTATGCTCTTTGGCACAATGTCAGTAGCTAAAGTCAGCTGTTGCAAAAATATTTATACCACAGTAATTGGCAAATGTTGAACATCAAGGCTTGATAGAGCAGAGTAAACAAAGTATATCATGGCTGTATCTGTTACATTGTGAATAGACGAAGTACTAGGAAATACTCTTCCAGTACTTAACAACTATGATCTGACTCAGCAAAGAAGCTGGTCATGTCATTGGCAATTGAGTGAAATTCCAACATGTGTTTACATTTTCATTTTGTCTTATTCTTAACATATATAAAAATATCAACCAACAGTAATGTTGAAATATAAGCATCCATCAGTTGCAACTACAGCTTGTCTGTAGATATATAAATTTGGCAAAAAAACAAACAAAGCATTATGTGAAAATGAACTGGCTATAGGGAATCTACATTAAAGATTATTGCATACTTTATTATTGTTTGTAAACTGTGCACTACACATCCTTTATAGGTGTAAAACATACAATACATCCATATATAGGCACTATCTTGTTTTGTTTTAGAGAAACCAGTTGTTAACCTTTTACCAGCACACCAGAGATTTTTGCGTCACTGTCTTGGCCTAATATAGGAATGAGGAGGTTTTTTTTTTGTTTCTTTTTTAGGTGTTCGGAACCTGTACGGAGCAGCTAAATCTGCTCAAAGTGAGTGGCATCTGGCTCTTCCCTAAATGCTATTTTTAGTTCCCGGGTGTCTGCCAACTAGTTAGGGGAAGGAATCTTCTCTGACACAACTGTGCCCACATTTGATTGCATAGAAAAAGTTATTATCAACTGAGGTGAACAAATGGCAGATAAGGTAATTGCTCTAATTAAATCATTGATCCCAATAAAAGGGATTAAGAAATTTCAAAGGTTGTTAATTCAGAAAACTGCAGTGTCATCAAATTATTCCATCTTTCTGCTCTGCCATTCTCATTATTTTGGTTTTTATCATTAAAATGGTTGAAATAGCTCTAGTGATCATATTCTCAGGGAAACAGGGAATTGTGGAAGAATACAAAACTTTTCCTTACTTTAGGCAAGAAAAACTTGCAGCAGGCAACAGACTTTCTCTCATTTTGCATTGTATCACATACACACTCGTAACTCAACTACAAACAAGAGAACTGAATTATCCTGATAGACTCCCTCTGTCTCATACTCCCCTAAAACGCAAAGCATCCTGACATGTAAACAAAACTGAAATTCAAAGAAGAAAGTGAGCTTTGTAACCAACAGTACTCCTGCTAGAACAACTATAAAGACAGAACACCCATCTTTGCCCTCAGAGAATTCAATTTTTTTTAGAGATTTCATTTATTTATTTTAGAGAGAGGGAGTGGGGGAGGAGAGGAGAGGGAGAGATAGAATCTTCAGCAGGCTCAGTGTTCAGTGTGGGCTCGATCTCATGACCCTGAGATCATGACCTGAGCCAAAACCAAGAGTCGATACTTAACCAACTGAGCCACCAGGTACCCCTCTTCTGTTTTTTAATTAAACAGACAGTAAATGTACAACTGCAATTCACTGTGATCAGAATTCTAATAGCTATCCCCTCAGCTGGGTCATCTCAACATTGACTGTGAATTAAAATGGAAAGGAAATCTGTGACACAGGCAAACCTAAATTTAAAAAAAAAAAAAAAGTTTATATGAGTACATACATTCTGATGAGTGAGCCCAAACACATGAGAATTCTAAACCAGGTTCCAATCCCTACTTCTTCCCATAACTTCATGTGTAACATTGAGCAAATTCTTTAGTTTCCTCATCTTGTAAATTTAAGAGAGAAAAAAAAATCATATATATGAAGTGATATCTTGTGGAGTCACAATGAATGATCGCTATCTTTATAACAATAGATTTTTTTTTGGCTCCACACCAAGAGAATATTTACATAAATATTAGAGCAGAGGAACACTGAAAGTGCAGCAGTATTTTCAGCTAACTTGGCTAACTTGAAATTAGGGCTCTCAGAGGAAGAGAAGTGTGTATAGAAACTAAAAAGCAAGAATGTGAGACAGTTTGTAAGAGGATGATCCATTTTGGCATCAATATATTTTTACTTAAATAAAACAAAACAAAATTTTCACCTTGCTAAGATTTCAGTTGTTCTGGGTACCTGGGTGGCTCAGTGGGTTAAGCCTCGGCCTTTGGCTCAGGTCATGATATCAGAGTCCTGGGATCAAGCTCCGACTCCAGAAAGATCATGGCTCTGGAGGAAAGAAAAGGAAAGCTCTTAACTCTAAGATGACTGACTAATGAAAGGCTGAACAAGTAAATTTCTTGGTGGTAGCAAACTCTGTGCCACCTTACAGCTATAAGCCAAAATGACAGGATCAGATTTTTTAATTTTGGGGGGGGGGACACAATGATCAAGTTTTAATTAGATTTTGATAAACCCAATGTGAATTTGGTCTTGTCAGGTACAACAGGTTTTTAGTTAACATGTAAAGTATTATTTGTTTCAGGGGTACAGGTCTCTGATTCATCAGTTTTACACAATTCACAGCACTCACCATACCACATACCCTTCCCAGTGTCCATCACCCAGCCACCCCATCTCTCCCATCCTCCTCCCCCCTCTAGCAACCCTCAGTTTGTTTCCCGAGACGGAGTCTCTTATGGTTTGTCTCCTTCTCTGGCTTTGTCTTATTTCATTTTTCCCTCCCTACCCCTATGATCCTCTGTCCTATTTCTCACATTCCTCATGTCAGGGAGATCATATGATAATTGTATTTCTCTGATTGACTTATTTTGCTCAGCATAATATCCTCTAGTGCCATCATGTTGCTGTAAATGCCAAGAACAGGACATTTTTTTTTTTTTTTTTGAACAGGACAAATTTTTAAGACATGAGCCAAAAAGTGAATTCCATCTTCTTTTCTTTTGCTTTCTTCCTTTCTCCATGCATCTACATCTTAGTTTGCAGATTCATATGAAGCATTGTGCTAGGTTCTGGGAATGTAAATAATTTTCACCATGATCTTAGCTGTCAAAAAAGTCACCATCTAGTGACAAAGAAATATATAACCCAAGACAACATACCAAATACCTCAAGAGATGCGTGTGCAGCATGGTATAGGAAGCCACTGGAGCCAAATATAATTTTTCTCATATATAATTTTTAAGAAAAGATACAAGATGACTGTTTGTAATAAATACAATTTTAGAAATATCATCTGTCTCTATGCTTATTTTTCAAAGAAGTAACTATACCTCTTTGAATATGCTATGTCTGCTTCAATAAAATCACTGAAACGTAAGTTAGAAAAACATCACAACTTTCATCTCTTCTAGGGATTTAGTATCAAACACCATTGTCTAAATCATTCAAATCACATAGTTGTCTATCAAAACTTAGTGATTCCGAAGGGATCAAGAACTCACAACAAACTAACAGCCCTTGGCAAGCTATGTCAGTATTTGATCTATCATACTGGAAAAGACATTTCCCTATGCTTGCCCTTCTGTAACAAAAAACACGGTCCATTTCTTCCTTCAGCCCAAACCTGGGAAGACGAAGAACAGGTGAACAAGGGAATGTTACCTTATAAAATATCTTTTTTGGTATTTAAAGAGACTTATTAATTTACCCTTTTGACTTACACTTTCAGAATAAATGAGGCCAAGGGTTTTTTTTATTATTATTAGCTTAAAAACAATTTCCCACCTATCCAATCATGTTAAATGGTTAAATAGCCTTTTCTCATTTCCTGAAATGGATGATTTTATTTTATTTTAAAGATTTACTTACTGTTTTAGAGAGAGAGAGAACAAGAGAACAAGTGGCAGAGGCAAAGGAAGAGAGATCTCCAAGCAGACTCCCTGCTGAGCATGGAGCCCAGTACCAGGCTTCACCTCACAACCCTGAGATCATGACCTGAGCTGAAACCGAGTCAGATTTTAACCAACTGAACCACCCAGGTATGAACTTTATGGTTTGCGGATGTTTGATTTTAAGCTGGATACAATATTCAAACAGAGTTCTCTCACAAAGATTTGTGGAAAATGGTTTTGTTTTGTTTTTTTTTAAGATTTTATTTATTTATTTGACAGAGAGAGATCACAAGTAGGCAGAGAGGCAGGCAGAGAGAGAGAGAGGGAAGCAGGCTCCCTGCCGAGCAGAGAGCCCGATGCGGGACTCAATCCCAGGACCCTGAGATCATGACCTGAGCCGAAGGCAGCGGCTTAAACCACTGAGCCACCCAGGCGCCCGGAAAATGGTTTTTTATAAAGAAAAGCAGAATTACTATTTTTTGACATTATTAAAACTATATACAAATATGGAATTAAAATAATATTCATTTTTTAAAATCTCAGATGGAAAGGCATTTATAAAGGTATCTCTTTACTGCAAAAATTCAAAGGTTATATGAGAGGTTGTGTATTTTTGTCAATCAGCCTATGGTAAATCATTTTTACACGCCTTATCAAGCACTGGTTTACTAGAATAATGTAATTCTAAAAAAAGACCTCATAAATGGTAGTATCAAGTTATAACTTCTTTGTGAGCTGTTTTTGAAATGTTGATATACCTCATTTGACTTGGCATAATCCCCTCCCCTAACTTAACTTCTTATTCTGAATTCTGACTGATTTTAGTCTTTTCCAATGAGTGTAATTTTCTGTGATGGACCTATTGGCTAAGAATGGTAAACCTTTAAAAATTTCTAAAGTAGTTAGAAAGTTTAGTTAGGTAAGCAACATTTATTATTCCATGTATACGCAACCTTTATTTACAAAAATGCGGGACAGATAACACACAAGAAAATAGATACAAAATTTAAAAACAAAAAAAACTATTAGAAGAAAAAGTTGAGACTCAAAAAAAAATAAATTCTAATATATAAGCCATAACAGGTATAAAAAAAAAAAATCTAGGCTTCATTTTTGTATTTAAACTCCTTGATAACCAAAGGAGAAAAACAAGTTCAGTTACATAACTGCATGTATCTCAGAAAGTTTTGTTGCTGTTGTTGTTGACAGGATGTAAAGAAAATACATAATAATGTTCACAATCTCAAGTGGTCATGTGGAATAAAACCTTAAACTCTTCAAAAAGCAAGCAGAGCAATAGAATTTCACAAGATGCCAACTTTTTTTAACATTAGAGCTTTGGTCAAGCAAACAGTGGATCCTGTGGATACAAGAATGAGGCTTCCCTATATAGGACTGGTCATTTTGAATTAATGGGAATAAACACAATATTTGAAATGCTTGAATCTATTGATAAATGTAATTTTATGGAATGTTCTCTTGTATCTGATAATCTCATTTGCTTTCTTTTTAGTATTTTTGCAAGTGGAAAAATAACATTTTAAAAATCTTTTTAAGAGTATAGCAAGAGAATGTTGTTTATCTGGGATTTCTTTGTGGGTAAACTGCAAAAAACTGTGGGACAGTTGCATAACTAAAGATATTTCTTATCTGGTACAAGATAAGAGACCAAGAGATAAAGCTCCCTTGTCACTTTCTGCTTTAAACCAGGTGTCAGCAAAAGTCCTTCCACATTTAGAGAACAGATAACTCAAGTAGCCCTTATCATATATTATGTCACATAAAGGCTAATAAAAACAGACTTCTCTTGCTTCATTTGTTTCTAGAAGTAAGTGACTCAGCCAGAATGTTTGAAAAGCGGAACACTTTAAAATAAAATCCAGGTCAAGAGCATGCCTTCAGAAAGTGAGAAGTCACCTTTTCAAACCATTGATCCAGGATGACTTGGGTACCACTAGTTAGAATTCTGTACAAGAAAACGCTAACACGATATTCTAGAGTGAGTCCACTGACTCTCATTTATTCCAACTAAACCTGAAATTTTTCTTTATTAGATTCATTGCAGTACCGTCCACACATTGAATGGTCTTTCAATAAATGCAGAGATTGTTTAATACCCAAATATCTTTACACACTGACACACACCTTTATTTTTGTTATCATTCCCCTCTTACCATCTCCAAGAAACAGAAACTTTACCATAACTTCATGTACTCAAAATAGAAAAGCTTATTATATTCTCTCTTGGACCCACATATTACAATGTGGTGTCAAATTTCAAGGATAATAAGAGAGTGTATTCCTGATTCATCATATATGTTTTAGTGCTAGAGACTAAATATCCTCCCCACATTTTAATATTTAAAAGTACCTAAAATTACCCAGAATAGCCAACATGATACTGAAGGAGAACAAAGCTGGAGTTCTGGCAGTCTCTGTCTTCAAGACTTAGTAATCCAGGGGGGTATTGACAAAAGGATAGACAAATCAATGAAACAAAATAGAGGGCCTAGAAATAGACTTCTTATATAGTCAACTGATCCTTGACAAATGAGCAAAAACAATACAATAAGGAAACGATAGTCTTTTCAATAAATAATATGTCAGACAGCTGGACATCCCCATGACAAGAAAAAAAAAGGGTGGGGTGTAGAGACGGAACTTATACCCTTCCCAAAAATTAACTCAAAATGGACCACAGACCTATATGTAAGACACAAATTATCAAACTCTTAGAACATAAGAGGAAACCTAGATGACCCTAAGTTTTGGCAATGTCTTTTTAGATACAACATCAAAGGAATGACCCATTAAAGAAAGAATTAATAAGCTGGACTTCATTAAAATTTAAAATTTCTGCTTTGCAAAAGACCCTGTTGAGAAAATAAAAAGGCAAGCCATAGACTGGGAGAAAGTATTTTTAAATGACACATCTGATAAAAGACGGTTATCCAAAATGTACAAAGGACCCCTAAAACTCAACCTGCTTAAAGAGTGGGTCGAAGACCTTTACAGACACCTCACCAAAGAAGATATACAGATGGTAAATAAGTATATGAAAAGATGCTCCACATTATATGTTATCGAAGAAATACAAATAAAAAGAGCATCGAGATATCACTACATATCTATTAGAATAACCAAAATCCAAAACACTGATAATACCAAATGATTAAGGGAATATGGAGCAACAGAAATGGCTATTCATTGCTGTTAGAAATGCAAAATGGGACAGAGACTTTGGAAGACAGTTTAACAGTTTCTTACAAAAATAAATACTCTTACCATACCATCTAGCTCTAATGCTCCTTGATATTTACTCAAAGGTATTGAAAACTTATGTCTACACAAAAACCTGCAAGTTTGTAGCAGCTTACTCATAACTGCCAAAACTTGGAAGCAACCAAGATATCCTTACAGGTGAATACCTAAATAAACTCAAGTCCATTCAGACAACGGAATATTATTCAATGCTAAAAAGAAACAACCTATTAAACCATAAAAAGACATGGAACAAACTTAACTACATATATTAAATTAAAGAAATCAGGGCAACTGGGTGGTTTAGTCGGTTGTGTCCAACTCTTGATTTCTGCTCAAATCATGATACTAAGGTTGTAAAATTGAGCCCCCCATGGGGCTCCATACTTAGCATGAAGTCTGCTTGAGATTCTGTCTCTCTTCCCCTGCCCCTCCCCCACTTTGTGCTCAATAGATAAATAAATAAATCGGGGGGAGAAAAGAAAGAAACCAAGAAAAAAGTTATGTACTGTATAGTTTCAACTATATGACATTCTAGAAAAGAAAAAGTATGGAGGGAGTAAGAAAATCAATGATTGTCAGGGGTTAGCTGGGAGCAAGGGATGAACAGGCAGAGCACAGAGGATTTTTAGGTGTGATAAAGTGATAAAGTCATGTATCACTTTATATGAGTCTATGATGGATATATGTCATTACATTTGTCCAAACCCATAAATATACAACAAACAACACCAAGTCTGAATCCTAGTGTCTACAGTGCTTTGAGCAGTAATAATGTATCAATGTAGGTTTATCAGTTGTAACAAATGTACCACTCTGGTGAGGGAAATCGGTAATGGAAGAGGCTGTGCATGTGTGGGGGCAAGTGGTACAGAAGAAAGATCTTTATCTTCCACTCAATTTTACTGTGAATCTAAAATTGCTCTAGAAAGTAAAGTATATTTTTAAAAATACCTAGGATTTACCTTCAAAAGAGCCAGGTTTGCTATGAGGTTAAAGTCACCATTGAGAAAAATATCCTAAAATTATATGACTTAAAACTTAAAGAGATAAAGTGTATGACTAGATTCATAAAGTTTAATTCCATTTTAAAAACTGAAATTTATACAGCGCCTGGGTGGCTCTGTCAGTTAAGCAGCTGCCTTCAGCTCAGGTCATGATCCCGGGGTCCTGGGATAGAGGCCCTCATCGGCCTCCCTGCTCAGCGGGGAGCCTGCTTCTCTCTCTCCCTCTGCCTGCTGCTCTGCCTGCTTGTGCTCTCTTTCTGTCTCTCTAATAAATAAATAAAATCTTAAAGAAAAATACCTTACTTGAAAAAAAACTTTTAAAAAAAAGTGAAATTTACATTTCTTACTTTCTTACAGGTAGTGTATATATTTCTATGGCAATGTTCTTACTATGTAATGTCATACTGAAATAATTTTAATAATGATATATTAATAAGATTGGGTATTTACTGTTTATTTGCTAGAAGTCAACAGAATATTTTACACATTATTTCACTTAAATTTCGTTAACAGTTTTTAAGGCAAAATACTGTTGTTTTCCCCAATGTACAATGCCCTTTGCTGTGGGGAACGATATTTTACTTTATAATAACCCACTGAAGTGAATAAGTTCACTTCCATTTTTTGTTTTTACTTTTGTTTTACAGATACAGAAAATTCTGGAGGCTTTGTGCAAATTCTCTTGATAAAAGCTTTCGTATTAAAGGTGATTCAATATTTCTCCCTTAAAAAAAAGGAAAAAAGAAAAAAGAAATCTCCTAATAAGTTTCTTTCAAGAAACCTTTAACTTCCAACCTCACCCAGAATAAAAACCAAAGTGCTTATTATAACCTCTAATTCTACATGGTCTAGTGCCTCTTTAACTTTCAGATCATTGAAATTCAGGTTACTTTTCAAATATGCCGGACAAACTTCTATCTTTGGGCTTTTACATTTGCTGTTTCCTCTTCCAGGAATAATTTTTGCCCAGATATCAACATGACTAGCTCTTTCACATCCTTACGGCCCTTTTGTTTGTTAAAGATTTTATTTATTTATTTGAGAGAGAGCTCTTGCACAAGTTGGGGGAGGGGGAGGGAGAAGCACACTCTAGACTGAAGCTGGGCTCAACCTCAGGACCCTGAGATCTTGACCTGAGCGGAAGTCAGAGGCTGAAACAAAGGAGCCCCCCCCCCAACTCCCTTAAAGTCTTTACTCAAAAATTGTCTTCTCAGTGACTTCTTCCCTAGTTATCCTATCTAGACTCAACTTACCCAAATACCTTACTCCATTGTCTGGATTATTTTTATTTTTTACCCTTAACATTTAGCATTGATTAAACTAATATATCTACTTATTTATCTTATTTATTCTTTACCTCGTTCTTTAGAATCTTTGGAGTACCTAGCACAAATTAGAAGCTTAAATATTTTTGACTAAATTATCTGAACAGCAGTCAATATTCTGCTTAGGAATAAACAGTTGAAACAAGGAACAAGAAAATGATATTTGTTTTTATCATCGTTTAATATTATTCTAGAAGTGTTACATATGCAATAAAACAAAACAGTGACATATAAAAATTTGAAAAGAGCTAAAATCTGTTTTGTAGGTGGTTCTGAGCATCTTTGTGTATAACCTGCAGCTTTTGTAAAACCTATCAGAATAGAATTTAAAAGCATTAAAATTAGGGATTTCAAGATGCCAATTAATTATATAGATAGATAAATATGTATCATAAATATATATGAAATTTATATCTTGCTTGTAGATGAATAAAAGGTTAGAAGGCCAATATATATTTTTCATAACAGCACGCAAGATACATAGTATTTTGAGATAAAATTGAAAAGAAGTTGTAGACTTCCTATGAAGAAAATTTAGTGAAAACCAAAAGAAAGTATTAATAAACTCAGACAATTCAATAGTATCTTAATATACTATTACATGCAAACTATTTTAGTGTCAATTTTTGCCAAAATATGTTCCAGATCAGTTACACTGTGAAAAATTTTTAAATTAAATCATAAATAACTAGAGAAGATATTAAGTTGATTATTTTTCCAATATTAAAATGAAGGTAGCTATTCTCAACATGAAAACAAAGGAAGAAACTATCAGGGCAATTTTTGACACATTTCAACTATATTTTTAAACTTTTATTTAAAAGTGATGTTAAGCAAAATAAAGACAAACAGAAAACTAGGAAAAAACATTCATAATCAATGGGAAAGCCAAGGGTTGCTTATTCCTATTAGGGAAATCATACTTGGAATACAGTAAGAACAATACATTTATCTCTACACCAAAGAAAATAGACATTCACAGAAGAAATTAAGATAGCCCAATAACATATAACAATCCTTTTGTCCTTGCTGATAACATAAAAATGTGAATGAAATACCCTGTCTTGCTGAGCTTACATTGCAAAGGGCACCTGTACACTGTTTGTGGGAATATAAGGCAAGACTACTTTGAGGAGACAATCTGGGAAAGTGTTTCAACACCTTATATATGTTTATATGATTTATCCCATAGATTCTCTTCAGAAAATGTGTTTTAAGAGGATGATCATAAGAATACAAGAATATTTTTCACTACTTTTATCTAGAATTGTGAAAAGATGGAAACAATCTAAAACTTCATATATTTTACTATATAAGTTAAACTATTTTAAAAACCACTAAGTGGAAAAGTCTCGTGATATCAAGTTAAAAGAAAAAGTAGACCTCCACATAGTACTTCCCTATGATTTTGATTTTACAAATATAAATAGATATTAAATATTCGATATTATAAATGTATCAAAGACTTATTTCTGAATGCCTTCACATACTTTTTTCTGCAATAAGCATAAATTTCCTCATTTGTTTTATTTCTGAAATGGAAGCTTACGCATACCTTTTATTTGATTTGGGTTAGGGAAGGATGGGATTAAAGGCGACGATATCCCCCTTCCATCCTAGGAAAGGATGACATGAAGTAGAATGGTTAATAGGAGCAATTCAGTTATTACATCCCAATCAGCTATGTGAACTTGGATGATCACTGAAAGCCTGCACCCCAGTTCTCTTAACCTATAACATGGGGATAATAATAATAGCAGCCTCATTGAGTTAGAAGGACTGAAATAGTTAATACCTATAAGGCCCTTAAAACCATCAGGGGACACAGTAAGCACCACATAAGGGTTAACTACTCTCTTCATGGCTAGCACAAGTCTACTAAACTGACAGACCCCTCGGGCAGTCATTTAATCCAATCCCTTATGTGTAGTCTTGATCTTGTGCTTCGAATATTTTTACATCAAGGAGTGAAGATGTGTTATGAACATCATGCCACAGTAGTAAATGGCAATCTAAGTAAATTCAGATCAAACTGGCAACTAAGTTTTAAATGTTCTGTGAAAAGAAATACGTCTCAAAGGGAAGAATTCTTTTAACAGATGCCTGAATATGGTGCAAGTTGGATGGTGGACTACCACCTATGAGATTTCCTATGTGGTTTGATAGCCATGAACTCACTGATAAAATCAGGATTGTAGAAAGATATAGCTCATTTAGAAATATACACACACACGAAAATTATAACCTCTACCTCCTGTGAGGTTCACTTGCCTGAAGAGGTTTCTCTGTGAATCAGACACAAGAATCTCTGGATTGGAAATGATTGAGCCAATGTACATTTTCCCCTTTGTGTGTGTCCCATTTCTCCTGTTGAATGCCTAATTCCAAACTGAACTATGGGTACTGAAACATTAAAAATTCCAGGTAGAATTTTTAAGCAATGAGGCAAGGTAATTTATTGAGCTATTAATTTGTGTTCTGTTCTTACTCTGTTTTTCCATCCCCACATTCCCATAAGGTATCCAGATCTTTTTGCCCCTTTATCTCAGAAGAGGTTTGTGGTTGCTGGGCTCAAAGGCATTAATTGACTACAGATCTCCTTAGCTTTTGTGTTTTGAAAACTAGATTTCAAGGATAAGAAAACAGTCATCGGATAAAGAGGAAAAGCTTATTTTTGACAGGGATAGGGACAAGCAAAAATAAGAGGGAAATGCTGAAGAGTCCTTACAACTGAGGGTGATGAAAGTTACTGGATCCTGAGAAGAGTGAGAACCCATTTCCTGTCCCTGGTAGCATCCCATCCTGCAGCAGGATTTCACCTGTGGGCTGCCTTTGGAGAGGCCGCTCTCTATGTAACATTATGGACTCAGAAAATGTCCCCACACCCCAATTTTTGGGATAAAGGCACCAGGGATGGTTAACCTGCAAGCTTCTGTGAGGAATGTGTCAGCGGCTATACTGACAGACTCAAGTCCAGAGGGCTGTCTTCAGCTTGTCTGGTTTCTGCACAAAACCAAAAAGGGGAGGGGGGGGGAATGCCCTCAATAATCAAATGATTGAAATTTTATTTACGTTCCAAGTCTGATCTAATCATATGTATATGTGTGTGTTTCCGACATTTCTTGTCCTTCTGAATTTATGGACAAAGATTCATAAATGATAAAATGTAAATTAAATATCAATATGGTTGCATATAAGCAGAAGTAAGTATATTATTAACACACATAAAAAAATTCCAAACTAGGGCACCTGAGTGGATCAATAGGTTGAGCATCCAACCCTTGATTTCTGCTCAGGTCATGACCTCAGGGTGGTGAGATGGAGTCCAGACTCAAAAGGGAATCTGCTTATGATTTTCCCTCCCTCTCTCCCCCCTCTCCCTCTGCCCCCTTGTGCTCTCTCTCTCAAATAAATAAATCTTTAAAAAAAAAAAAAGAAAAAAAAATCCAAAATTGTACCTCCATGATTCCCAAGTTGTTGCAAGACTGAATGAGACCATACGTTGTGTTTCCAGATCAAATGTGGTTTATGAATAATAAAATATGATTGCATTCCTTTTTCACTTTAAAGAAAATGATAGGTTTCTTTCCAAAGTCACAAGTTAAATTGCTATGATGTGATTTTTTTTAAGGAGCAGTGTCGAAGCTAAATCATTCACTGCTTGCTTATTTTTTTGAACTATCTAGTAAAAGAAGTCATAAACTGGAATTTAGCATCTCTTTATTATCTACTGAGCAAGTTAAGCCCATTCTTTAGAAAAGACTGTGTGATAGCATTGTATAGTAAGCATCATATCATTATTATTTCCTTTGCTATTCATTCAAGGGATGCTAATCATAATTAATGTGCATGTAATGTGTAATTTCATAGGAGTAAGGCCATATATTAGCATTAATTAAAAGACTTCCAACTCCTTCATCTATTAAAAGAGTTAGCAATTTTCGTTAAGCCTCAGCTTTCAAAGTACCACTTGGCCAATTTCATGCTTTCAAGGTGAATCTGGGGTACGCTGGATCTTTCAATCAGTAAGAGATAAAAGGAAATGTAAATTGCTTTTCCTAATCTCTGCAATAACCCTGCATCTTATTTGAGACATGTTGCTTAGCTTTCCTGGTCTGGCACAATCAATAACTGACAGAGGATGAGAATTTTTTAACTTGGAAAATGCCCAATCAATGGAAAGAAGTAAAGACGCTTGGTCTTCACGGCCTTATTCTCTACAGAAAGCATCTCTGCAGGAGAATGTGTTATTTGAAATCCTGATTTTAGAGTTGTTTTCCAAAGTTGCCTATCTTGGTGCCTAATAGTTAACTGCTCTAGTGTAGATTGACAACTGTGAGTACCACTGAAAATTACTGTCTCTTTAGTGAGAGATTTAAGACCAGGTTTAAATACATAAACTAACTTTACCTAAAGTAGCCCCATCACCTTTTATTTTTGTAACAAGCCATATCACAGTTCATAGTGATTCAGATGCTTAAGTCAGATTATTTTCCACAGTTGACAATGCAAGAATGATGTTTCAGATGGCTTCTCATGTCCAAAGGCATGATCCACTGTGTCAGGAAAGCAGGAGCACTGTTCTAGCATATTACGATGTCTGTGATATGTCTTACTGACAACATTACAGTCTTTTGATTTACATAGACTGGACTTAAAATAAATGAGTGGAATATTCCCCAAGGCATATAATCAATTGCATCTGTTGCAATCCTGGTATTTCCTTTGCCCTGTTTATACCATTACTGCCTCTACCAAAGCAGTATTATCGTTAAGTGTTTCCATGAATGTATCCTGGCACCAGCTCACAGCACCATGCTAAGTTACAAACGTTCCAGTCTCCAAGGACCACAGTATTAGCATTGCTCCAATACTGTATTGATTGTGATAAATGTTATGAGAGAAAAGAATATACATCTCTTATTGCATTTCTTTGTACCTTTGCATTTGATGAAATAACAGCAAACTCTGGTAGAGACAAAAACATCTGTTAACAATGGTGAGGTAATCTTGCTGTACTGCAAAATAATGTAAAAATAAATTACTGGGTGTTTCTGAACAACATTCTCTGAAGTCTATAAAAATTGGAAGCATTTGACTTTGTTGTAGTAAGATTAGGAAATATCAGACAGGAAAATGTGCTTTGCATTTAAAACAACATATGGTAGAATCAGATGATATTTGTGCAACAAGATGTATTCCTAGAAAATGATTCAATCTATGTATGTGTAGTTTAGTCAGCTTACCTTACTGATAAGCTCTACTAATTTAAATCCCCTACATCTAATTTTGGTATCTGAATGAAAAAGTTTAAGATGGAAACAAGAGGGGTTAATGTCAGTAAGAAAAAAAAAAAGATAAAGAAAAGCTATCACTCTGTCAAGCTAAGCCATAGAAAAGAAGCCTATAATCTTTTAAGTTTCCCTGGATGTGTGCTTGAATTTAAAAACAGTATTATATACCTTATTATATGTTTTAGTACATACAATGGTTCATAAGTAAAGACACAGTTTCACAAAGAAATTTTTTTCCTAATTAAATGAGTCATTATTCAAACCTATAAAAGATTTTCCTAGTGAAAATGAAAAAAAAAAAACTAGTAATGAAATGGTTCCATTCTGTTCAATGTAAATATCCTTTTTATTAAACTTTATGTAAAAACAACATTTTGCTTTTCATGTTGGAAAATGTTTTAAGGTTTTATTGCTCTACAGATTTTAGAATATATTCAGTAGCTCAAAATTAATATGCTATTGCAAATGGTTATTAAGAAGTTAACAAAGTTTTAATCTTTTTAAAAAGAAAACCTTTAATCCTAAATTAATGTTAAAGTTTTGCCTTTGTTTGAATATAAATGCAATGAAAAACTTCTTTAAATTTCTGCTTACAATTAAGATTTAAAATTCTCTAAATTAACTTATCTGTCATTAACATCTTGTGTTAAAAACACTTTAAACCTAATCACTAAAGTACTCAAATATTTAATGTTTAAAATATTATATAATGCAAGTCAATGTTATTTAAAACAGAAACCATAGATATTTTTATTTTCTCATGTATCTCATTTTATCTCATTTATGTTGTCATTCCTTAATCACTAATGCAACCAAATGCAAGTAAAATGTAAGTACAAAAAAATAGTATTTATTAGTGTCAACTAATATTCATTAAAATAAAAATAAATTCAATATATATGTGTGTATAATGCATTGGTGATAATGCATAGTAAGGGAAAATCTCTGATTTACTTGTGTCATCAGTTGCACCACTGTCAAAAGACTTCGCCATTATGACATGGCTAAAACTATCCTAAAAACTTTTGTCATTAGCCAGCTTAACATCTTACCCAAAGGCACAACAGGGTCATGTAAGACAGAAACAGGGGCAAAGAAGCACTGGAAGACCTAATAATAAGAGTTGCTCTGGCAGTATTATTAACTGACTAGCAAGCTTTTAGTCAAAGCTGCACAAAACCATCCACACAACCAATCAATGATGATACTTAAAAGACGGCTTTTGGTATCAGATCAATTATGGAAAGTGAAGAACCAAAAACTGCAAGGTTTATTACAGGATGAATTGTCACTGGCCAGTCCTGAGACAAATACCTTCTCTTTAGCACTTGTTTTATACTCAAGCCACAGAGGATACATTGTTGTTTCTCCCCACCTGCCTCTCCCTTTTTTTGAGTTTCTTCAGTCAAATAAAGTCCTCAGAATCTATAAATAGAAGCAAAGTTTAATCTTAAAAAAAAAATCTGAACTATCTGTAGTTAAGCTTGAGAGTACTAGGAATTTGCATTAATTTGCCAAAATTCAAATATGTTTACTTTCTCAAATGTAGGATATTTTACTTCAACGGATATTCATTCACAGAGCTATGCTAACTTTAGATCCAAGTTTTTAGTTTATGAAGTTTGTCTACCTTATTTAAAAGAAAAAAGACAAAGAGCCATTACAAACGAACCGTTCCTAAACATACTTTTCTGTTTTTGTTTTTCAGAGAAAGTGAGAGGGAGGGAGGAAGAGAGAGAATTTTTTTTTAATTTAAGTTCAATTAACCAACATATAGTTTATTAGTTTCAGATGTAGAGCTCAGTAATTCATCAGTTACATATAATGCCCAGTGCTCATCACATCACATGCCCTCCTTAATGCCCATCACCCAGGTACCCCACCCCCCTACATCCCTCTCCTCAGCAACCCTCAGTTTGTTTTCTGTAGTTAAGAGTTTCTCATGGTCTGTCTCCCTCTCTGATTTCTTCCCATTCAGTTTTCCTTCTAATCCCTAATGATCCTCCGTACTGTTTCTTATATTCCACATATGAGTGAAACCATTATGATAATTGTCTTTCTCTGTTTGACTTATTTCATTCAGCATAATACCCTCCAGTTCTATCCACATAGATGTAAATGGCAAGATTTCATTCTTTTTGATGGCTGAGTAATGTTCCATTGCATATATATACCCCACCTTCTTTATCCATTCATTTGTCGATGGGCATCAGGGAAGAAAGAGACAATATTAAGCAGGATCCATGCCCAGTGTAGAGCCTCATGGGGACTTGGCCTCACAACCCTGAGATCATGACCTGAGCCAAAATCAAGAGTCAGACACTCAAACAACTGAACCCTCAGGCACCCTGCTTCTAAAGAGTTTTTGTTAAAGTGATGTCTTATAAACCATTTCTTGTAATAATAACTTCAATATGGTTGTCTTTGAATATTTTCAAAAGCACTATTGATTTGTCAAATTGTCATACTTGATCTTAATTTCATTTCTAGCTATTGACAAAAACTCCAGAAAAAAAAGAAGAAAAAGTTTCAGTAAAATTGTACATTGAATATTCATAATCATCTTCAATAGCATCATCAGTATTCAACACATCAGATGAGAAGTTAAATGGAATTTTCCCTGATGTCAAGATAATCACAATAGAGAACATAATGTATTCAGGGAAAATAAGAGATAAAGTAGTAATTTCTCAAAGAAGAGGGCATTTTTGGAAAGTTCTTAAAAGCATGGCAGGATAAGAATTTAAGGCAAGTGTTCACAAAACTTAGGAAGTACCATAAAACCAGCAGTCCTTTGGGGCACCTGGGTGGCTCAGTTAAGTGTCTGACTCTTGATTTTGGCTCAGATCGTGAACCAGGGTCATGATATCAACACCCGTGTAGGGTTCTGCACTCCACTGGGTGTGGAGCCTGCTTAGGATTCAGTCTCTAAATAAATAAATAAATAATAAACAAAAAACAGTAGTCATTTTTAAATAAACATGCAGATTCTGAAGTTTGAACTCCGCAGATTCTGATTAGATGGGTCTGTCATTGCAGCTCAGGAATCCGTGCTGCAACAAATGCCATAGATGATGCATGGATCACACCAACGCAACTATAGACCAGGTTCTCAAATTCAGTCTCACTTTAGAAAATTACACAGGACTGGGGCACTGGGGGACTCAGTTAAGTGTCTGCCTTCAGCTCACGATCCCAGGGTCCTGAGATGGAGTCTCACATCCGGCTCCTTCACAGTGGGGAGGCTGCTTCTCCCTCCCTCCTGTTTGTGCTCTCTTAAATAAGTAAAAAATCTTAAACACACACACACACACACATTTAAAAAAAATTACACAGGATTTAAGAATATAGCTGTGTAGTAGGGTAGGTGCAGATTCCCATCTAGATACCTCAGCACCACATACACGCTTTCTCCTGCCTGAATTCAGTCCCAAGGTTGAATGGAAAATATTCCTCCCCACATTCTGCTCTTGTTCCTAATACTAACAAAATAACATCTGGCCTAGACATCTTTTCTCACTATATCAGAAAAGACAGTTTCCAAGGAAGATCTTCAGAGGAAAGTTTTCTCTGGATCATCCAATTCTGACTCCTAATAAAATCCAAAATATAATCTCTTAAAATGTTCATTTCTCTATCAGATGGCATGCTTGTTAAAAATACTGGACCAAGCAAAAACCATTATGTCCCTCCCGAGTTTAATTTGTTCATTTACAAAGATGTTATCAGAAATAATCCATTATGAGTAGCAACTGAATATGGAGTTACTGTAAAAAAAAACTTTGTGAAAATGTCCCTCCAACCTGCTCCATCGGAGACCAAGATCATTTCTTCAAGTAGACTCTCTTTTTTTTTTCTTTTTAAGATTTCATTTATTTATTTTGTGCAGAGAGAGATGGAGATCCCAAGCAGGCAGAGCAGCAGGGAGAAGAAGAAGCACACTCCCCGCTGAGCAGGGAGCCCAATGTAGGGCTCAGTCCCAGGACCTTGGGATCATGACCTGAGCTGAACAAAGGCAAACACTTAACTGAGTGAGCCACCCAGGTACCCCTCCACTCTTTTAACTAAACTTACAAAACCAGTTAGAGCCATTTGTTTTCCTGAATAAATCTTTACGTTTAAGTCAGGTGTTTTACAAACATCAAGGGAGTTAGAAACATTCATCCCCTCTTAACATGCCTTTCCTTTTCACAGCCATGCCTCTCAGAAGAGGTCAATGTTGGCCAAAACCCAGGAGACCCATAATGATTTTTTCTTTTCCCTCGGATTATACTAGATAAAAACCAAAGCTGATAGTAAGAATCAAGGATTTCATCAGGCATGGTAAATATATCCCCACCATTCTTGTCATAATGTAGACAATGCAAAGATTAAGAGTTTGGAAGCAGGGTACTATCAAAACTGGATTTGTCCTTCAAAGTTTGTGAATACTTGACTTTAATGTAAAAAATGTAAGGGTGCCTATTAAACATTAAAATGGCACTTATTTTACAACACGAATACATTTAAGAATAAGAATAGTTTTGTATTAAAATCTGTAGTTTTAAATTAAACAGAAAAAAAAGGGTATAGTGAGAAATAGGACATTTTTATAGCCAGGGGATTATTTACCATGTCCCCTAAATAGGCATGGTAAAGAGACTTAGATCCTAGTTTTTTCACCAACTAGCAGCATGACCTGGAATTTCATTTACTTTCTCTAGACCTTACATTCCTTATCTTTAATGGGAGTCTATTGCCATCAGCAATCTCTAAATTCCTTAACACGTTAAAGACTCTCATTCTAGATTGATCAGAGAAGGATTTGTACCAGTAGTTTCACTGAGCAGTTTAAAAAAGAAATGCGTATTCTGGTAAGCAGGCAAAGAAAATTAAAGAACTTATAGGAGGCTACTAAGAATCACTCCAGGGACTTATTTCCTAAGCTAAGTGATGGTGAATATGTTATGTTGATTTAATTCTGACAAAAATATACTCTTCAGTATCTATGGGGAAGAAAATTTTAGCTTATTAAAAAGAATTTGGAAAGCTTTAGGACTTTAAACAGTTCCTACAAATCATTTTACTGATTTTAAGTATTTGATTCCAGCATATGGATTAGATTGTAGAAGAGTATAAACAGGTCAAATATTAAGCTAATAAAGCCTTGAAAAAATAATGCAGGTTTTTTACTTGCCTTCAGTTGTCCATAACTGAATTATCTCCAAATGTGGAAAGTTTTCCTATCCCTTGCATAAATCACAAAACTTTCAAAATATCAAATATTTCTACCCTTCTTCAATTATTAAACTATTTAACTGAAAAATGCCTACTTACAGATGAAAATCAAGAGGTATCATAATTTCATGACTGCTTTAAATAAGTTAATAGTGTAATTTTAGATGGTCATGATGAAGTTTTAGAATACCAGTGAGGTTCGATGGGGTGGAGTCCGGAGCTGATGACCAAGAAAGAATTCTTGAGACATCTTCGGTGCACAATGGTGGTGTTACTTAAAGTGCAGGGACAGGACCAGTGAGCAGGAAAAGTCACTGCACTGGGGAGGGGTGGGTGATTGATTATATACTATGGGGGTTGGGAGAGGTAAGAAAAAAGGGAAATTTCAATAGAACTTTCATATGCTAAGAGGGACATACTACAAGGCACCTGTCATTGCCAGGTTAAGATTGTTTTTCCCCTCTAGGAAGGTATTAACATTAAAGTTACACATATCCCACCCAGGAGTAGGGGGTGGGGGGAGGTTGCAGGGTGTCAAGTTTCTGCTTTGTCCTCAGTTTGCCTTCTGTTCCCTCATCGTTCCCCCCTGAACAATTTTGACCCTTAAATCTTTAAGGTTGTTGAAGGTGGAAGGTCTCATCTTCTGTAATATCTTCCTAAGGAACAGGGGCATAGAGATATCCCTACCTCTGGGTCAGTATTGGTCAGCTGGGAAATGTTTAGGGGAGTTGCAAAAGGCAGAGGCAGCTGAGTCCAGGGGAGACTACTCAAGTAATCTTCCCAAGTGGAAAGGATCATCTGTTGGCTTGTTATGACAGCAAAGGAGTCAACACCAGGTGGAGTGACATGGGAGAAAACAGCAAACATGATATTTGTGACAAAAAGAAAATGAAGCTCAAATCAGAGTTTTTTGGTAGTTGACAAATAAAACCCTTTTCTAGTCCAGGAATTTAATCAATCATTAAAGGAGAGAGAGGGACTATTTAAAGTGCCAATTTGCATATGTCAGAACCCCAGAAATATTTTGTGATAATCTGGAACATAGTATTTTGTTTTTGTGATAGCACAACTCCCACCCTGTGTAGCAGTTAAGACATCAACAAGTAATGCCATTCTATTTTGTAAAGCTGCTTCACATATTTGTATTACCATCACATTTAATAGAGAAATGCTACTTCAAGGGTCATTTTGGGCTGACCATGTACTTATTAAGAGCTTCCATGTATCAAACGACATTCTCCAGTCTTAAAGAGGGAACAAAGATGGAGGCTAGGTGATTATACCAATGTAACACAAAACGTGCTCGCCATTGTTTTAATTAAATTTGGAAGGCCAGCTGGGTTGGTATAATGGCTTTAATAATGCATTATGCATTTAGACAAACCCTAAGGTGCAGCGACCTATCCACTTAGAGGAAGACAAGGCCACAGATTAGTTCAACATATCAACAATGGGTTCCATGTGGAGCTAGCCATAGGACACCAGGTCGCCTACCCAATCAGTAGTAAACCCATCAGTAGCCTGGAGTACTATTATTTGGGGACATGTTTAAACCAACTGTCATTTGTATTTTCAAAAGGGGCATCTTAAATCTGGTTGACTAGAATAAGCAAGATCAATAACCTCCAAACAGTCATGCTCTATAGAGAAGTACAATGGTCAGGTCCAGGCATAAGGGTAACTAGGTTTAAAGTTAGACAGGTTTTCAGGTTTTTTTTTAGGCATATCTATATATGCATAGCCTGGTGTTTAATAAGTCAGCCACCTATCATCTATTGGTGGCCGTTGATCTCTACAACACTCTGGACCTGCTATGAAGTCATTAGTCAGGGACTGTCCCATAGTGAGTTTTGAGGCTCCTTTTAGCAGGGCTGTTTTATGCTTAGCTAAAGCCTTTGTTTGCAATTGTACCTCAATAGGAGTGGCTTCAAGGATAAATATGGCTAAAAAATAATACCATCAAAAAGACCTCTTGGAGATAAAGCGTTAGCATCTTAATTACAAAGGATCAACTGGCAAGTGAGAGAAAATTTGTCTCAGGAGATAAGGTCATTCCCAAGTGCATCATCCAACCCAACCATAAAGAATGTGGGGTCATCCATTATCTCTATAAGTCTGTAGCTACCCTGTGGAGTGGGGTATGCTCTGGATTTTAGGAACGATTTCATCATCCCAACAACACAGAATTGGTCAAGGTGATACTTAAGCTATACAATTGTTGGGTAATTAATCTCATTTTCCAGTTGTTAAAGTAATTGTATACCCATGAAGTTCTGTTATTATTCCAACAGAATAACAAGAAAGAAGATCATCTAAACAAGCTACTGTATAACTTCTCTGAAGTTTACCTCAAGTTGTCTAGCTTAGGTAAACAACAAACATTTAAAGACAATCAGATCTAGAATTTAACATCCATAAAGGTGTGTTACTGAAACATAATTTTTCTCTAAAATAACCCTCATTTCCAGAGATAGCCAAGTCAGGATGAATTTATTCAAAAACAAGACCAGTTTTAACAAATTTGGCCTAATTATTTACATAAGCTCAGCAAGAATAGTGAATGATCATATAGATCTTTTAGAATCTGCTTTGCTGGAACCTCTTATAAGGAATCTCTAGGTTGAACCTTTAGTAGCCTCTCCAGGCCAGAAGCCAAACCAAGTGCTTGCCATTAGACATGCCTGTAGTACCTGTAGGTTTGGGCAGATTCCTCTTCTTGAGGTCCCCAAAGTATCCTGAGGTTCCTACACCTGCCAGGAAATAACGTTCTTTACTCACCTGGCGAGGCTGCTGGGAACTCTGTAGGCAAGGTGTCAGGCCAGTAGTCCCAAGGGGCTTTACGGCTCCAGGTTTCATTAACCTTAGCTCCTTAAAGCTGTCTGGTCATATCTGAGTCTATGCATGTCTCTCAAATATGACATTCCAGTGAAAGCCTTGGTAAAATACCCATATTTCCAATTGTGTCCTGTTACAAGAAGAACTGATTCCCATTGAGCTTATGCAAATGACTAGGTTTGCTATGGGAAAAGGAATACTTACTGAGACCTTCTGAGTTTCAGAGGGTTCACAAAGAAAAGTTGAACACTTTTGTTTACAAATGAGTACTTTTACATTTCTGTGAGTCACAGATATCTTAAGAAAACTTTCCTTAGTCTGGAAGAGTAAACATTAGAGAACCAACAATGTTTCAAACAAGAGTCACAACACAATAATCTTTTAGTTCTTTTAGTCCCATGTTACTAATTCTGGTTTAGCTTCAATGCAGCTTTAGTTAGTCCTGGAAATTCTTATCCATTTTAGTTTTAGGATTTTCAATATATTGAATACCTATATTTGTCCTGAAAGTCCTTTATATGAACCTCATGGAAGATGAAACTCATCTTACAAGAAAACTAGAATTATAAATGACAAAACAAACAAACAACAACAACAAAAAAAATACCCCGCAGAAATGGACATTGTTAATGATCTGATACGAGAGTTCACTATGATACTATATACAAGGAAACTCCATTATTCTGTGATACATCAACACACAACATTTCAACAGCCAGAACCAGAATGTAATATACCAAACAAGAAAGCCTAATTAGTCTAGACTTTGTTCAAGATTTAAATCTTGGGGAAGTTTGTTAAAACTTAGGAAGTTTTAAAGTCCATGCGTAAATAGGATTAAGGATGTTAAAGATCTGATTAAAAAAAAAAAAAAAAAACAGAGAAACTGGCTTTTCTCAGCAGGTGAAGAGAAAACTATTTACAATTTCTTCTTAAGAACAGAGTAGTTAATCTAAGAAAATGTTTGTCTTTTTGGGCAGACTGAGAAGAAGCCAACTGTGGCCATGCTCCCAGAAAAGTAAAGAAAGTCCATTACCAAATCCCCCTGGCCTGACTCCTGGCTGGTGCCCCACGCAGAATATGTCAGAGGTTCCTGTGTCAAAAGCGACCAGAGGTGTCCCTCAAACAAGACATAGTTACTGATCACAATCCTGCCTTCCCATGAAGGCATTCCTGCTGTATGAGCCCCTGGAGGGGTGCCAGCACCCCTCCTCTTCCTCATCGCATCCTTGGCTACAGATGGGTGCCTGCACTGAAATACCATGCCGTGCCATCCTATGTCCTGAAGGTTGAGTACTGCCTTGCCATTTTAACTCATGGAAAATACTAGAAAAGTTTTACCAAATTTTGTAGCTTTAGATAGGAGAGGACACAGACAAGAAATAGTAAAGACTGAAATCCATCATGTTCTAAAAGCAACATTCCAACACACGTGGTCCTTACACCCAACTTCCCTAGGAAATGGTTCCCAGGTTTTAATTCAATCGGGTACTGGTTTCCGCTGGCTCCCAGTGGAGGTCCAATGGCCTGAAGTAGCTAGACCGGGAATGTGGAGGGGAACGCATTAGATCAGTCAGGAGACTGATCACAGTTAGTCTTAAGACTCACAAAGGAGTCTTAAGATTGGCAGCCATCCTGTGACTTAGATGGCTGTCCCATGCCCAAGACAGACAACTTTGTGTAAGAACCGGAGCTGAAAGAGGCATCAAGTTTCTGGGTCTTATTACCATTCCAGCCAGGGTAGTAACTTCCAGCCAAAAGGCAGGCTTTCTTTTCCCAGTAAAGTAGCCATGGGCTAGAGGATTATAGCCTGAGCAATCCACGTGAAAGTGTTCCAGTAAGACCATACCCCTTGAAGAGCTCCTGAAATGAGAGTAAAGGGAGAGAAGTACTCACCAATTCTGAACCAAAGCTCAGAGTCCAGATGTAAAGACTCAAAGCCCCATGTTTGGGCGCCAAATGATGAAGTTTTAGAATACAAGTGAGGTTTGGTGGGGTGAGTTCTGGAGCCGATGACCAAGACAGCATTTTGAGATATCTTTGGTGCAAAATGGTGGCTTATTAAAGCACGGTGACAGGACCTGTGGGCAGAAAGAGCTGCATCACTGAAGTTGTGAGGGGTGGCTGATTATATTCTATGGGGGCTGGAGGAGGTAAGGAAAAAGGGAGGTTTCAGTAGAATTTTCACATGCTAAAGAGCACCTACAAGATACCCACTGACTTGCCATTGTCAGGTTAAGATTGTTTTTCCCCTCTAGCAAGGTATTAACATGAACACAGTTGCAAGATTCCTGAAAGAATGTCAGTCCCACCCAGGAGTAGGGGGAGGATGCTGGGAGTCAGCTTCTGCTTTGTCCTCAGCTTGCCTTATCCCTCATCCATCACACACTTGAGAATCAGTGTATCCATGCACTCTTCAATTTGTAGATGAAAGATACAGCACATTGAGGTAAAGCAACTTGTCCAAAATCAAACAAATATTTAGTGTCCAAACAAGGGTAATTGTGTGTCTGCTTATACTTAGAGTGCTGCTCTTTTAACTGCTTTGTTATTTTCTAGATTTATAAATTGATGAAGGAAAAAAGTTCCCTTTTAAAAATATGGAAAATACTGTGTACTGGATCCTCTTCTCAGAAATTCACTAGGCACATTAGCAAAAGAAAAAAATTCACTTACTTGATTTTGTTCAATGCAATGTCCTCACTCTTCCTCTGTCACATATTGTCACTGTATAGTCTACATATCTGGCTATTTAATACTTTATTATATTGACCATGCAATTCTTTAAGTATTTGCTTTAACCTAGAGCCAAATTTTGTCCTAATATTTGTAAACCAAAATAGCTACATTAGTTTACTATTATTCACCAATAGAATCTTGGGTAAAATACATGGAAATTGCTTCAAAATATGCCAGTCCAAAAAATGAAGAACATAAATTTGGATCTGGCCAAACTTATCTGTACATTTATACTCATAAAGTTTTCTGCATTGACTGTATTAGAGCGATTGATCATATTTCTGATAGCTGCTCAATTGGCTATGTAAAACTTGAACTCATGGCCTGGGCTATGAGGTTCTAAAACTTCTTTGATAAAATGTAAAGAAAATTTAAAGACTTTGGAAGATAGGATTTACTGTGTAAGACCTAGTCATTCATCCCCTAGATGACTTTTAACACTTTGAGAGCTACGTGGTGAAGGAAGCACCAACATTCTCCGACACTGCAGAATTTGTTGTCTTCTCTAAAATAGACTTTCATGAGGCAAGATACCATCATTGAAAATGAACCTCCTGATTTTGATGGGCATGATGGAATCTCCAATGTGACAACAGCAGCTGCTAACTCAACAAGGCAAGGCAGTTACTGTGGTGGTACTATACCAAAAAGTACAACTCTGTTTTTTTGATGGTTGACTGCTGATAATTTTTAAGCCTATCTTTTTTCCTTCTGTTCTACCCCACTTCTGGGTAAGCTGATTAAAAACATCTGTGTGCCAGGAGAAGTTCAAATCACACAAACCCTGACCAACTTGGACCTAACTGTACCTATCGTGCCTCACTGGGAGTCCCTTGTCTTAAGTAATAAAATTTCTCTCAAATTCATGTGATTTGTAGTGTCATCAGACTCAAGATTATACTTATTAATTGGGAGAGGAATCCATCTTTGCCTTATGGAGCAATTACAATATAAATACTATCTGCACTGATCATTGGTGATGGTTAACTCAACATGTAATCAGTGTCAAACAGACCCTGAGCTGACCCCAACAATTCCTGTGTCCTGTGCTCACACCTTTGTGTAATCCTTCCCTTTGAGTGTTGATAGGGCCCGTGACTTGCTCCCAACCAACAGAATATAGCAAAGGTAATGGAAGTCACCAATCATTCAGTGATTATATATTTTAAGGCCAAAATTATGGGCAGTCACTCTCATTGTGTATACACACACACACACACACACACACACACACACACATATGCATATATGCATACATATATATATACATATTATACATACATATATACACACACAAATACACACACATACACACACACTACATCTTGTTAGAAAAGAGGCTAGAGACTCTCTATATTGTCTTTGATGAAGTAAGTGGTCAGGTTGGAGAAGTCCATGAGTCAAGAAATTGTAGAGGTTCTCTAGGAACAAGGTCAGCCTCAAGCTGACAGAAAAAAATCCAATCACACAGTTACAAGGGAATAAATTCTTCCAACAATTTGAATGAAACGATTGAAAGTGAACCCTTCCCTAGTTGACCCACTAGATGAGAGCATATTCTGGCGATAGCTTCATCTCAGCCTTGTGAGTCCTGGAGCAGCACATCCAAATAAAACATCCCTAGGTTCCTAGCCCTTGAAAACTGTAAGATAATAGAAGTGTGTTGTTTTCAATGGCTAAACTTGTGGCAATCTCTTATGCAATAACGGAAAACTAGAACTGAAATAAGTTCTAAGTTCAGCCTAAGGCTGAAATAGATAGGTAACATTTTTTAAAAGAGGGAAAGGGTCCTATATGAGTTGAACAAACAAACAAATAGACAAAAAGTCTAGGTTTAGTAAAATAAGCCCTCATTTGATTTTGTGTAATAAAAAAATCAAAGCCCTTTATCCAAATCTTGTCTCTGTGCTGTTGCCTATTGCCCTTGAATGAGAGTGATTCTAGCTATACCAAAGGAAGAATTTGGTCACTCTACCACAAATAATGCAGCATTCATCAGTTAGACTAGCATCTTATGTGGTTCAGGTGATTAATGCAGTTTTGAAATGAATTAATCTTCATAACAGGTTTTTAACAGATTCTGAAAAACTACCCCACATCTTTTCCCCAGTATCTGAGTATGTGGTTAGAGTGGACTTGCTCAGCAATTGGAAAGTTTAGCGTATTGACTCTGAATCATAGAGAGCTATTGTGATCAGAAAATCAGAGGAGTCATATGGAAGTCTACAGTAGTGTTCCTTCCTATCAAAACATATCTATTTTTAAAGTATGGAATCCTCAGTGGAATCAAATATAGTATCCCATTAATGATCTCAAAGATGCAGATGGTTTCTAGCATATCCCTATTTAACTCACTTGTTTGTCCTCTCGGAGGATGGATCTTTGAGAATCAAATCAATTTAACCAAGCTTAATTAAACATTCAGTTACTTGAATTTCAGCTGCTGCTATTCTAGATATAGTCTCTTTACTGAAAACAGTCTCTGAAAACTGGTATGTAGCCATATACCAAAAAAAAAAAAAGGCAAAATAAACAAGCAAATAAAAGAAATTTAAGAAACTACCCCCCATCTCAATAAATGTAGAGTATAAGAATAATTTTACTTTTACCTAGCAAGGACTGCAGGTCCATTCCACTCTCTTCCCTCAGGACATTTATTCTCTTCAATTTCATCATATTTCAGTTCTCAGATACCATTGTCATCTTACTGACCAGCTACATTGATAACATCATGCCCATTGGATCTAACGATCAAAGATTACCCTAGAAATCATGGCAAAGCTGACAGAGTGTAGACTTAGGGGAAAAAATAAAACTCACAGAGAATGTAGCAATTTGTCTTCATTGGAATACAGATATTCTAGCTACAGATTTTCCTAGTCAGCCAGCCATGCTTTTGCCACCATCAGCAACTGAGGACTTCACAAACTTTTTTTTTTTTTTTTTAAATTTATTTGAGAGAGAGAGAGGGAGAGAGACAGAGCAAGAGAGAGCATGAGAGGGGAGGTCAGAGAGAGAAGCGGACTCCCGGTGGAGCTAGGAGCCTGACGCAGGACTCTATTCGGAGACTCCGGGATCATGACCTGAGCTGAAGGCAGTCGCTTAATCAACTGAGACACCCAGGTGCCCACAAGTTTTTTATTTATCTTTATGGTATCCTACAGAATATTGCATCTGGCTATTGGACTTACTAAACAACACAAATATGCTAATAGTCTCATGCCCTGAAGACTCATGGTGTTAGCACGTCCCTCAACACCCCAAAGCAGCTGGTCTTCAAGGGCTTGTCAATGCATCAGTTATAGCAACCAGATGATAACACCTTGTGTGGCTAGATGCTTTCCTAAATGCTGCAATTTGCTCTGAATGAAATTATTGACATAGCAAGGATGCATGGAACTTGGAATTAAGAGGTAGAAATAGCAATACTACTTCTCACTATTTACCCAATAAGGCCAACAATCAATTTTGTTTCTTCTCCCTAGGACTCTATGTTGGTTAATTTATAGGTTTTAAAAATCCCCCTATATCCTGGGGACACAGCAATTATTCCATTGAACTGGAATTTCAGACTGCCACCGGTCATTTGTAGATCCACATGGCAACAAACCAACAACCAAAAAAAAGGAGATGACTGTAGTACCTTGTGGCTTTGATTCTGAACATCATAAAGAAAAGAACTTACGCCACAAAATGAGGAGTGAAGGGAGAGTAGTTTATATCTGATGTCTCCTAAATTTCCCAAGACCAGTATTAAATGTTAACAGGAGACTACCACAATCCAGTACGGATTTAAAATTGTTGAAATCCCCCCTCCATCTCTATTTACAAACAAGGATCTACAAGTAAATTTGTTTCTGCCAGTTAGAAGTACTCGGGACACATTTAGAAGGTAGAAGTGAGGTAAAATCCACATCTTACAATAGGTCTTCCTGGAAGGTAAGGTTGGGACATGTGTAGTAAGAAGTGGTTTGTGATGGTGCAGCAACAGCTTCCTGACCCCTGTATTGAAGGCATTGCAATGTGTTCTTGAAATTAATACTCCCAGTGTTAGCCCACTGAAACCAGCTCCTCTGGTACTTGCAACAGTTTTGTAAACACAGTACTACTTAAGCACACTATTTTATAGACACATTATTACAGTCCTTTCTGCTTAAAACATTTAGACTGTTCTAAGCTTGGGAAAAGAATAAGTTGTTCTTAAACTGATAAACAATGCCTACAAAAAGAAAAATAACCACAAGAAACATATGTTTAATGTTAAAATATTGCCAATTATCCCTTGAAATTGGGAACTAGTAAAGATGCCAACTACTACCAATTCTGTTTGACATTATACTAAAATTCCTAACAAGTGTGATAGGACAATAAAAAGAAAGGACATAGGATCAAAAAGGAATAAATAAAATGTCATTATTCACAGATAACATGATTCAAAAGAATATACAGAAATCTGTATTTCAAAAGAGTCTACAGAATCAGTAAGTTTAACACGGTCTTTGTATACAAGGTCAATGTACAATCAATTTTATTTCTACATGCCAACAATAAACAGAAAATGAAATTTTAAATAATAGCTTTTACCATAGCATCAAAAGTCACCAAATACCTAAAAATATCTAATGAAATATGTTCAAAACATTAAAAGAAATTAAAGAAGATATAAATAGGGGCACCTGGGTGACTCAGTGAGTTAAACCTATGCCTTCGGCTCAGGTCATGGTCTCAAGGTCCTGGGATCAAGCCCCGCATTGGACTCTCTGCTCAGCAGGAAGCCTGCTTCCCTCCCTCCCTCTCCCTGCCTGCCTCTCTGCCTACTTGTGATCTCTCTCTCTGTCAAATAAATAAATAAAATCTTTAAAAAAAAAAAAAAGAAGATATAAATAGAACAAGTGCTTTTTTTTTTTTTTTTTAATCTTCTATACATCTAAAATTTCCTTAAGGATAGGGGCTAGGTCATTCATGTTTGTATTCCCTCAGGATTTGGCACAGTGCCCAGCATATACTAGGTGCTCAAGAATAGGTGAAACACATTTAAACATGCAAAATTTTGTATTATCTTAACCATTATTTCTCAATCCCTATAGGATGTGATACTTATATTGAAATCTGATATGTCCCATATAGTCATAATTTCTCCATCCTAAAGAATGACATCATGGAAAAAAGCATTGAGCTGGTTAAGAAGAAATAAAAATGTTTTAAGATCCACAAAGGCAATCCACAGCACCTGGTTCTGAAACAAGCTTGAGTTAGGGGTGAAAGGCAGTATAATCTCCAAATTTTACATTTAAATTTCTCATTGCTCTATAGGAAATAAATTGCATTTAAAAACATCTGCTTTAGCAGATTCTATGTAAATTACATATCGGTTTCCTAATTATTTTAGACTGCTACCTTTGATTAAATACAGTAGGTTCAGGAAATAATATGACTCCTTAAATTGTTTTTTATCTTAATTTCACCATCAAAGACTGTGAACTGAATTGAAGGGCAACTTAAGTGCTGAGTTATCTTGGTAAGATATTTGTACTAAAAAAAATGCAGATATCCTATGGCACTCACACCTATTAAGACAGCTTCATGAGAAAAGTATTAGTTTCCTAAAAGTTTTCAGTATTGGAATTGCTTAGAAATTAGAGCAGTGGTCTCCTCGGACAGAGGGGCCTCCCCTTAACTTCTAATAGCTATGATGTCTGGAGTAAGCAAACTCTGACATAAATAATATTATAAGCACGTATCATTGTGCTCACTCCAGTGGCACATGCATGTTAGTGTTCCTTGTAGGGCTGCTGGACCACCTGGTCTACATTATTCTTTGTGTCTATGGTATACAGAAGATAGTAAAATCTTAAAAATTTTTGATTAGAGAATAATGAGTTAACAAAGAATAAATGCTATATATTCATTGTTTAGTGTAAATAAAATAGGCAATACTGTCCAATATAATTAAGACTCTCTCCAGTATATTACATTTTATACCATTGATACATTATAAAAATATATATATAATATATCTCTTTTTATCTAAACTTAGTCCATAATATCCCATTCCTGCCTGGTTTTAGAAAATTTAATCTTACAAATGCAAAAAAAAAACAAAAAACAAAAAGAAAAACAAAACAAAAAAAAAAAACCCTCAGTCTTGTTTTGTTTAAAACTCAGTTTTTCTAAGTTAATTCTTAGCCAATTTAGGGTTCTCTCACTGCTTCTTTTTCTTGCCTCTTTCCTGTGGGGCATACAGATTTGGAATAAGCCTATATATAAATTTATGTATGAGGAGAGAAATGTACGTTATGAAAATTAATCAAGATCACTCAAATAAGAACAAGCAAATGCTATTTATTTAGGGTTTTCTCTAACAAAGGAGTCAGCTATCATCACTTAAATTTGGCAAAGACTCAAATGCAGGCAGGGGTTGGATTATAGCAGAAAAAAGGGAGGCTTCTGGTATGCCATGATTGGATAGTGTTGGCATAGGGAAGACGCAAGTGGGCAGATTCAAAGTGGTATATCCTATGTGATTGTTTAGGGAAGCATATTAGGCTTTTTCCTAAGTTAGAAGCTGAGGAGGGTACAAAAACTAAAGAAGCTAGCAGTTACTAAAATAAGTCTTAACATTTGGGGACTGATTGCTACAAAGGCTGTGGTTTGGCTTCCTGGACTGGTTATTGAAGAGATTATTTGTCAGAGCTCTGCTCTGTTTTTATGTATGGTCTGGCCATTGTCCATTTGTATACTCAATAATTCTACATTTAGCCCAGGATGGTATTTTGCCATTTCTGGCTTCTGCTGAGTTGCACTATGTCCCTCTATGTGTTGGACTAAGTCATTGGCCCCAACTAAAAATATTGCTGTAGTCCATAAGCTCCAATTGTCAGAAACAAACACATTCTGAGGTCCCTTTCAGGCATCCAGACCTCCTTCTCATTTATAGACCCCTCCTAGGGGTAACAATGGACCTGGAATGGGTCTCTGGGATGCTGCTCTTAGACATGCTTGATTCTGCTTATCTCGGTTTCCCAGTTAATTTTCCTCTGATACTTTTATCATTTTTTAATAGGAAAAGGGGACTTTTATATATTCAAAATTTTCTGGGGTGCCTGGATGGCTCAGAGGGTTAAACCTCTCACTTCGGCTCAGGTCATGATCTCAGGGTCCTGGGATCGAGTCCCACATCGGGCTGTCTGCTCAGCGAGAAGCCTTCTGCCCCACCGGCCTCTCTGCCTACCTGTGATCTCTCTCTCTCTGTCAAATGAATAAATAAATACACATATTTTTTTAAATCTTCCTCATTCTATAGTTTATGGAGCATATTCTAAGTTCTGGATTCTTAAGGTTTCGTGCTAAAAGTCTAAAGCAGAGATTTTAGAATTACCAGCATGCTAACAAGCATATCTCTTCCCAGGGTATTCCCAAACAAATGAACACCATGGCTCTCAGAACCAGGCCTTTTCTAGAGCTTTCCAATAATCTTCTTAAAGAATCAAAAGTCAAAATCTTAATTCTTTGTTGATTTTTTACTGTCCCTATCTATAGGTCATGAAGAGAAAGTCATCATTCCCTCATTACTGCCTGAATGGAATGAGGGATAGGAGGGCGGGACAGACACGTCTATTCTAAGTAGAAAGGAGAAGAGGTTAGTATGAAGTTTAAAAAAATATATACTAAAATATTTCCCATATCTCTTTAAAGTACCATTTTTGTTTGTGTTTTCGAATACATCGATTAATTTGATTCTGAAACAATCCTTTGTGGAGATATAGCAATCATTTGTACTAATAAAGATAAAGGTCCACGGACTTAACCAAAGGTCACATAACTTAAAAATAGCAGTGAAAAGATTAAAATTCCAGGAAAAGAAACCCTTAACAAACTTAGAATGTACAGGAATATACACTAATAAAAGTGGTTTGTGTTACAGGCATCTCTTTTTTTTCCCCAGTCTTACTGAGAAATAATTGACATGTCTCATTCTATAAGGTTGACATATACAGCATGATGGTTTGGTTTACATATACTGTGAAAGGATTACCACAATAGGGTCACCTAACAGCTATCTTCTCACAGATATAATAAAAAGAATGAAAACAAGGAAAAAAGTTCTCCTTGTGATGAGAACTCATAGGATTTATTCTCTTAACAACTTTCCAATATATCATATAGCATGTTAGCTATCGTTGTCATGTTGTACATTACATCTCTAGTCCTTATTCATCTTATAACTGAAGTTTGTGCCTTTTGATACCTTCCCCCAATTTTCCCTCCAGCTTTCATATCTGGTAACCACAAATCTGATCTCTCTGTGGGTTGGGTTTTTTGTTTTGGGTTGCTTTGATTTTTGTTTTTTCAGGTTACACATATAAATGAGATAATACTGCATTTGTCTTTCTCTTTCTGACTTCTCTCAGTTAACATAATGCCTTCAAAGTCCATCCTTGTCACAAATGGTAGGGTTTCCTTATGTTTTCTGTAGCTGAATAATATTCCATTACACACACACACACACACGCATACTCCACAACTTCCTTATCCATTCATCCATGAATGAACATTAGCTAGGTTCCATGTCTTGGCTACACAATGATACCATGAACACGGTCATGCAGATATCTTTTTGAGTTAATGTTTTCATTTCCTTTGTGTATATTCCAGAAGTAAAACTGCTGGGTCATATGGTAGTTCTTTTAAAAATTTTTCAGTGTCCACCATACTGTTTTCCATAGTGACTCTACCACAATTTATAATCACACCAACAGTGCACAAGAATTCCCTTTGCTCTACATTCATACAAGCCGTTGTTATCCTTTGTTGTTTTGATGATGGCCTTCTAACAGGCTGGAAGTAATATCTCATTGTGTTTTAATTTGCATTTCCCTGATGACTAGTGATGTTGAGTATATTTTCATGTACCTGATATCGAAGTTCTATAAAGATCTCCAAAGATCGCCTCAAACTCAACTCCCAAAAAACAGATAGTCATGTCAAACAACGGGCAGCAGAGATAAACAGACATTTCTCCAAAGAAGACAAATAAAAGGCTAGCAGACACATGAAAAAATGTTCATCATCACTAGCCATCAGGGAGATTCAACTCAAAACCACATTAAGATACCACCTTACACCAATTAGAATGGCTAAAATTAACAAGACAATAAACTACGTGTGTTGGAGAGGATGTGGAGAAAGGGGAACCCTCTTACACTGCTGGTGGGAATGCAAGTTAGTGCAGCCACTTTGGAGAACAGTGTGGAGATTCCTGAAGAAATTAAGAATAGAGCTTCCCTATGACCCTGCAATTACACTGCTGGGTATTTACCCCAAAGATACAGATGTAGTGAAAAGAAGGGCGGGCCATCTGTACCCCAATGTTTATTGCAGCAATGGCTACGGTCGCCAAACTGTGGAAAGAACCAAGATGCCCTTCAACGGACTAATGGATAGGGAAGATGTGGTCCATATACACGATGAAGTATTATGCCTCCATCAGAAAGGATGAATACCCAACTTTTGTAGCAACATGGACAGGACTGGAAGAGAATATGTTGAGCGAAATAAGTCAAGCAAAGAGAGTCAAGTATCATATGGTCTCACTTATTTGTGGAGCATAACAAATAACATGGAAGACATAGGGAGATGGAGAGGAGAAGGGAGTTGAGGGAAATTGGAAGGAGAGATGAACCATGAGAGACTATGGACTCTGAAAAGAACCTGAGGGTTTTGAAGGGGCAGGGAGTGGGAGGTTGGGGAACCAGGTGGTGGGTAATAGGGAGGGCACATATTGCATGAAGCACTGGGTGTGGTGCAAAAACAATGAATACTGTTATGCTGAAAAAAATAAATAAATTTAAATACTGAAAAAAAAATGGGCAGAAGATATGAACAGACATTTCTCCATCTACATTTCAAATAAAGATCTCAAAGTTGTTGAAAAAAAAAGTGAAAAAAAAAGTCAAGCTAGTAAAAGTCAAGTAAAACAACATGTCAGATGTCATCATTAATATTATGTTTTTAAAAAATTTGTGATAGGAATAAGTGCATGTGCAGTTATCACTCATGTGTATTCCTGTTATGTCCATATTTACACATATATTGGGAAAGAATAGGGAAAATAAAAATTCCTATTCAGTTGGATAATTTTTCAATAAAAAGTACATTCATGATAGTTGTCTTTCTCCAATTGACTTATTTCACTAAGTGGAGATGCAACATGGGGTGTTAGGGGGGTAGGAGAAGAATAAATGAAACAAGATGGGATTGGGAGGGAGACAAACCATTAAGTGACTCTTAATCTCACAAAACAAACTGAGGGTTGCTGAGGGGAGTGGGGTTGGGAGACGGGTAGTGGGGTTATGGACATTGGGGAGGGTATGTGCTATGGTGAGTGCTGTAAAGTATGTAAACCTGGTAATTCACAGACCTGTATCCCTGGGGATAAAAACACATTATATGTTTATAAATAAATAAATAATTAAAAAATTAAAAAGTACATTCATGAAATATGAAAGTTTGTATGGAAAACAGTTCAGATGGTGTGATGAAGTTTCCCTACCATAATATGGAAGTCTCCACAGAAAAATGTGATCAAGCACACCATAATTAGCTTGTATTTTTAATTTACTCTTTACAATGTTTCCAGTTCACATATAATAATCTGTATTGCATGGAAACAATTGAATGACAATGCATAATTACTGATAATGAATAGCCTTAGGTTTTTTAGTTCCTTCTTTGAGAGCTTACAGAAATTCTTCTCTGTCATTTAAATGGAGAGCTAACATGGAAAGCAGCTGGATTTAATGTTGAGTAGTTTCTGGTTGATGTTCTTGGTTTTTAAATTTTCATATTCTTAGAGCACAGCAAGACCTCACATGTCTTTATGTGGCTATGCCTCCTTTTAAGAGTCATCAGGGGAATGCGTGAACATATGGTTGTACCTCTAAAGTCAGTTGGTCATTGTTTGAGTCAGGGAAGCCTCCAGCCTACGTCTTGTAGTCATTGTATAGTTCTGTGAGGCAGATTATTTCCAGAAGTAACTTGGGTTGCATAGTCAGAAAAAAGAAATTAAGACATGGGGAACCCATATGGGAGGAAGTCAGATGTTTCACTGGAAGACCTTTTATATCTTCTGAATTTTATAACACATACATGTATTGTCAATCTATTTTTTTAAATAATAATAGTTAAAGTGTTTAACATTGGGGAAAATATATAATTGCATATAATTAATATAATAAGCATATAATAATTATATAATAAGCATATAATTTTACCAAAGCCACAGAATATTTCTTCATGATATATGTGAAAAGTCTGCTGACATAACTAATTATAAGCTATCATGTAATGGTTGTGTATTAAAGTTAGTAAAGTTAATTTTAAAACATATAATTTAATAAACATGCTTCATTATTATAGCAACAGAAGCGAGTTAAGCATGGAGAACACAGATATATAATACACAACTCAAACTTCAAGAACATGCATTCTGATTAGAGAAAAATAAGTACATGTTAATACAGATTAAAATTGAAATCATATACAGTGCTGACAATTATGTACTAGGCACTATACTGCTTTAAGTGTCTTTGTTTATTTCATCATCACAGGTACTATTATTTTTTTTTAATATTTCATTTATTTGACAGAGATCACAAGTAGGCAGAGAGGCAGGCAGAGAGAGAGAGGAAGGGCGCTGAGCAGAGAGCCCGATGTGGGGCTCGATCCCAGGACCCTGGGATCATGACCTGAGCGGAAGGCAAAGGCTTTAATCCACTGAGCCACCCAGGTGCCCCTCACAGGTACTATTATTAATACTAAAGTCCGCTTGGGAAAACTTTGGCATAGAGGGGATAGGTAATGTGATAGTCACAGAATCAATAAGTGGTAGAGAATATGTGGATCCAAATTTGGATCTAAAGAAAACTCTCTTGACTATTACGCTAAAGTACCTTCCTTACTTCTGAGATGTAGATGTTAGCTGGGGTGTCTATGACATAAGAGCATTAACTAAGATACCTTCAATATTCCATTGTCGTGCCCCTGTAAGTCTAGAAACTGTTGCAGATAATTTTAATACCCAAGGCTTAGGTTCCTGTGATTTCCTCTAATTCTGGGCTCTAATACCTCTAAATTTTGTTTTGCTTCTTAGCTAACATGGATGCAAAACTGAGTTCACTCTCAAGTAACCAAAAAGTGAAAAAGTCTCCAATCAATTTCAATTAGTTAAAATCTTTAATGAAGACGTGTAGAAGTCTCAGAGAATGCCCTATATAACACCATTTTCATTCCTTCTACCTTTTTTTAATCTCAACTCCCCTCACTCAATTCTCTTTATTCCTGTGTCCTAAATAGTCATCAAGCCATTTTTTACTGAGAAATATTGTGCTTTCCCAAGAATTATGATCATCAAAATTGCCTGCACTTTGTTTTCCATACAATGGAAATATACAATGTAAATACAATGGTAAATAACAATGCAGAAGTTATTAACATGCATTGAACAAATATTTATTGAGCATCCACTACTGGCCAAGTCAGAAAGATTTGTATCACTAAGGCATTTAGATTTTGTTGGAAGAAGAAAGATAATTAACAAATAAATAGAAGGAAATCATATGGTGACCAGGGCTTTACAAAAAATTACAGCAGGCTTCAACTCAGACTGTAAATTGGGTGATCAGAGTATAAAAACCTTTCTTAGAAGATGACATTTGAACTGAAAGCTTAAGGAAAGGAGCCAGGCAAATCAGGCAGAGGGAGAAGCTAAGACAAAGCCCTAAAGTAGTAAAGTCATTATGCGTTTTAAGAACGTAAAGAGGGTCAGTGTGGTAATAGTAGGGGACAAAGAGAAAAATGCTACATCACAAGGTCAGAGATGGATGCAGAGGTATGTTATAATATAGTTTATAAGATAGTTTATAACTAGCTTAACTCTAAGTACAGTTTATAGCTAGAGAAGTTTGGTTTTCATTTGAAGGTGTATCAGTTAGAGTCAATCAGAGAAACAGAACCACTATGAATGATATAGTAAAAGGAATTTTAAGGCAATAGTGGGAGCTGGTTAAACAATTCGTCTAGCTGTTGCTTCTTTGTCTGTTTCTAAGCTTGAAGTCATCAAAGAAGACATTTAAGAAGAAAAGATAATTAAAAAATAGAAGTGGAAAAGGGAAAACTCGAACTGATGAGGATGAGCAGGGATGAGTTGGCAACCACAAGGCCCTTGACTAGGCTGTGCCAAGAGTATCCGTATGTTGACTTTCAGAGAGTAAGCATGGCTGCTGCTTCACTTTCACCTTCCAAGTTTCACACAAATTTCTTTTGTGTCCAGTGCAAACCCAGAACCATAGAGGGAAAGGAATTCTAGGAGATAGAGTTCCAACTTAGTTGATACAGTATAATTCTACCAAAATTATAATGGGAAGTCATTGGATTTTTTTTAAGTTTTAATTTAAATTCCAGTTAGTTAAAATACAGCATAATATTAGTTTCAGATGTACAGTATAGTGATTCAACACTTCCATACACCATCTTGTGCTCATCACAAGTGCCCTCCTTCATCCCCATCATCTATTTCACCCATCCACCACCTACCTCCTTTCTGGTAACCATCAGTTTGTTCTCTATAGTTAGAGTCTGTTTCTTGGTTTGTCTCCCTTATTTTTTTCCCTTTTGCTTATTTGTTTTGTTTCTTAAATTCCTCATATCAGTGAAACCTTGTAGTATTTGTCTTTCTCTGACTTATTCTGCTTAGCATAATGCTCTCCAGCTACATCCATGTCATTGCAGATGGTAAGATTTCATTCTCTTTTATGGCTGAAAAATATCCTATTGTGTGAATATGTGTGTGTGTGTGTATGTATACACACACGCACACAACATGCACACCATATCTTCTTTATCCATTCATCAATCAACGGACACTTAACTGTTTCTAGGATTTGGCTATTGTAGATAATGCTGCTATAAATATTGGGGTATATGTATTCCTTTGAATTAGGATTTTTATATTCTTTTTTAAAAGATCTTATTTATTTGTCAGAAAGAGAGAGAGAGAGCACAAGCAAGGGGGAGCATAAGGCAAAAGGAGAAGCAGGTTCCCTGCTGGGCAAGAAGTCTGATGTGGGACTTGATCTCAGTACTCTGGGATCATAACCTGAGTTGAAGGCAGATGTTTAACCAACTAAACCACCCAGGCCAGGCATCCCATATTTTTACATTTTTTGGGTAAATACCTAGCACTGCAATTACTGAATCATGGGGTAGTTCTATTTTTAACTTTTTAAAGAACCTCCATACTGTTTTCCAGAGTAGTTGCACCAGTTTGCATTTCCATCAATAGTGCAAGAATATTCCACTTTCTCCACATCTTCACCAATGTTGAGTATAGTATCATCTGTGACTCCTTCAGTCTCAAATATCATAAATTCATTTCTAACTAGCATTCTTAACAAGATTCTAACTGAATCTTGGCTAGATTCAGTTGTGTGCTGGAGCTAACTGGTGCCAGGATGTGAGAGCTAACTGTTAAATTTTTAGGAGTTTGCTGACCTGGTTTCTTAACCATTGCTATTCTGACATTGACCATGGTGTGTGGTTTTATAATACAGAACGTGGTGAACATAAAATAATATCCCCTAGCAGGTTCTTAAGCCTCTTCCAGAATACCGTTGGCTAGACTTGATTCCTAACTTGCCTTCCTGCATCCACCTTTGTTTTTTGTTTTCTTTTTTAAGATTTTATTTATTCGACACAGAGAGAAGGAGACTACAAGTAGGCAAAGCATCAGGCAGAGAGAGTAGGAAGCAGGCTTCCTGCTAAGCAGAGAACCTGACATGGATCTCAATCCCAGGACCCTAAGATCATGACCTGAGCCGAAGGCAGAGACTTAATCCACTGAGACACCCAGGTGCCCCCTGCATCCATCTTTGTTTGTTGGGGTTGGTTTTGTTTTGTTTTGTTTTTTTGTATCCATCTTTGAACTACTTCTCCAAATTAATTTATTACCACTACAATGGTCATGGAAATGATTTTTTTAAAATCCAGTTATATCCTTCCCCTGCTTAAAACTATCCAGTGACTAGTGATTCCACTAGCAGTTGGAAATGCATTTCTGATCTTTGATACTGAAAGAGACACAGCTGATACTATACTCAACATTGATTTTTCTCTGTGCCCCTGAGCAAGTTCGTTTACCTTGATTTTGTCTGTCTTGAGCATGAGATACTTCCCTGGGAGGTTCCTTCAGCATCCCTGAAAATAGATCTCCCATGTACAATTTCAACAGGCCTTATAAATATTATAAATCAGCTTCAACTCAAGCAGGATCTCCCACTAGAAAAGATGAAATGAGGCATGGCTTATTATGTTCAGCCATTGCACAATGACTAGAATTTGGAAGGGGAAAAAAAAGCCTGTATCTCAGTACAACAGACATAACTGAGCTTCTCACATTGGTCACTTACCTAAACTTTGAACAAACTACAGTTTATGCCTTGGTCCACAGAATCATAATAGGTAATATGTACTCAGGTGCAGGTTTTGAATTGGTAACTTCATATTTGTCCTTGAGACAATATTTTTGTTTGTTTGTTTTGCTTGTCTAATTCCTTTATTTCTTTAAGCTGAAATGTATCTTAAATACATGTATCTTATGAGTTATATAATAGTTTAACATAATACAACCTGATTTTACTTCATTTCTCTCCCGTCATTTTTTTAATTTAATTTCTTTTCAGTGTTCCAGAATTCATTGTTTATGCACCACACCCAGTGCCTACATGCAATATGTGCCCTCTATAATACCCATCACCAGGCTCACCCCATCCCTCACCCCCCTCCCCTCCAAAACCCTCAGTTTGTTTCTCATAGTCCACAGTTTCTCATGGTTTGTCAATTATTTTCTGTTAATCTTTGCCCCTTATATCCCCATCCTCTTGAAATGCAGAGTTCACAGCAAAGCAATAAAATGTGGAGTTGATCTAAGCAACAGAGGTACCATTAAGATAGGAAGAGAAGTTTTCTATTCTACAAAGAGAAGCAAATACAAATAATGAATATTGTAAGGACATAGGAATAGTGGATGTCTCTTCATTAAAAGACATTCATTGTTGTTCATTTTTATTTACCACTTAGAAAAAAATAATGATTTTTACACTTTCACAGAACAAGTAGAAAAAATGAGATATGACTTGTAATTTTTATAGCTGATTTGATGTACAGTCCCATCACATTTCTGATAGTTACAAAAATTCCTCTTTCACTTAGAGACAATAGGAAATAACCCCGGGGCCCATGGGTCTTCTCGCCCTCCCTCACCATTATTGCTGTAGGAGGCTATATCACTTTCATGAATTTTATACAGGAAGAAGATGATCTGGAAGCTCTTACGGAAGACACAGCATTATTTTTATAAACTGATTTCGTGTTTGGGGTGAATCCTAGTTGTTTGAAGCAGAATGCCACACATTAAAAGGACATTGAAACATAAAGAACTTATACAACTCAACACCAAAAAAAAAAAAAAAAAATTAAGTTAGAAAAATAGGCAGAAGACCTGAATAAACACTTTTCCAAAGAACACATACAGATAGCCAACAGACACATGAAAAAATGCTCAACAACCCTAATCAGCAGGAAAATGAATATCAAAACCACAATGAGCTATCACCTTACACCTCTCAGGATGGCTAGAGTCAAAAGATAGAAAGTGTTGGTGAGGATATGCAGAAAAAGGAACACTTGTGCCCTGTTGGTGGGAATGCAAACTAGTGTAGCCACTGTGGAAAACAGTATGATGGTTCCTATAAAATTAAAAATAAAAATACTATATGATCCAATAATTCTACTACTGGGAATTTATCCAAAGGGGGGGGGGGAAACTAATTTGAAAAGATATATTCACCTCAATGTTTATTAATTTAATTTAATTTATTTAATTTACTACTCCTATCTAATGTTCACACTACCTCTATAGTATTTCTATATACGCTAGAACATGTTCAACGCAGAGCTACAATGAAATGCAGATTTTGAGTTCCTTATTTTTTTTTTACTACAAGTGTTTATTTACATGTTCTTCATGCTTTAGTGGAGGTCACAAATACTCACAGAGAGACACATACATAGATACATAAATTGGTAGGTACGTGCATATATTAAATTAACAATGCTATGGATATATGGGTGGTATTTCAAAGCCCTAGGCATGTAAAGTTCATCAAGTCTATGCTGTATACCTTGTACACTCAAGGTGACCATGCTTGTGGCAGTTAAACAGTCATACCAAATGAATTGATTGATGAAGTGGTCAGAGTAAATTAATTAAGATAATGGTCTTGGGAATCAGTCATCCAGTTATCCAGAATTAGTAGACAGATGGCTAAAGAATGACCAAAGGATAATGAAATTGCCGAAATTTCTAAGATCTCTACTTTTGGATACTTCAGAAATCAGTCTATTAAAGAATTGAGCTATTGGGCTATGAATGGAAAACAGGGTTTTCCAGTTATTACAGCAGCAGAACAAAACTGCAAACTTAGTCATGTAAACTACCATTTAGTTATGCTCCCAGATTCTGTTGGTCAGTCATTCGGAGAGGGCAGAGCCAGGACAACTTTCTTGCTCCCCCAACCCCACCCCCACAATGTCTAGTGCTTTGGCTAGGAAAATCAAAGCCTGGAAATAACAAAATGTCTGGGAACTGAAATCATCTGCAGGCTTAAAGGCTTGCTAACTCATATATCTGTTAGGAAATACAATCAGCAATATCCAATCTTGGCTAGGACAATTTTGCCTAAGTCTAAAAAGTATCAGTCCCCAAAAGACCAAGCTTCCTTGCTTTTTTATAAGCTAGATTCAGAAGTGGCATGCCCATGACTATTGCTGTAATCACAAGTACTCTCAAATTCCAGGAGGAATACTGGGGACATGTCATAAGAAGATCATGTTAAGAAAGAAATATATTTGGAACTATTTTTGAGAAATACAATTTCTCACTGTCTACCCTCTGGCCCCCAAAATTCATATATTCTTATGGAAAACATATTCTTGATCCCACTCTAAAATCCCTAAATCTAATCCAGTTGTAGCATCAGTCTCATATTAAGAATCTTATTATCTAAATCAGGCTCAAGAGCAGGTGGGGCTAAAAATTTTAAATGAGATTACTTGGATTTAGCACCTTCAGTACAATTTCTGTCAAACTAAAAATCCGAGAACTAATAAAGTTATGTGCCCCATGCACAGCTCACAAACAAAGGTGGGATATTTATTGAATAACTCTATAGACATTCCTATTCAAAAAGCGAGAATGGGAGCGGTGCCTGGTTGGTTCAGTAGGTTAAGGACTGGACTCTGGATTTCAACTCAGATCAAGATCTCAGGGTTATGAGACTGAGCCTTGTATCGGGCTCCATGCTGGGTGTGGAATCTGCTTAAGATTCTCCCTCCTTCTTCTTCTCCCTCTCTCATCTTCTCATTTAAAAAAAAAAAAAAAGGTTAAAAGAGGAGAAACATAACAAGTATTGCTCCATGGCAACTTTGAAATCTAGCATGTTTCTTGGTTAAAGTAAGTCCTGCTCCCTGAGTGTTGCTCTCTGCAGTCCTTGGCTCTTACCACTAAGCTCCTGGTTTCACTTTTTGGGCTCTTCTCATTGCCTTCCAAGTCTTCCTTCCTTCTTCCTTTCCTATAAATTTCTATAAGCTTTCTATTAGTCCTCAATATGAGATGAATCAGTCTTCTTAGCCTCCTTCCTATAGCATAGTAACTAGGTTCTAAGAATGTTTCAAGGAAAAAAATGTAGAAACCACATTGTTTTTTATAACCCAGTCTTGGAAATTGCATGGCATTTTTCGTTTGTGGACACAAGTTCTCCAGATGTTAGAAGAAGGAACATCATAGACCCTACCTCTCAACAGAGGAAGTGTTAAAGACAAATTTTAAGAGTCTGTGGGGGGGCGCCTGGGTGGCTCAGTGGATTAAGCCTCTGCCTTCGGCTCAGGTCACGATCAGGGTCCGGGATCGAGCCCCACTTTGGGCTCTCTGCTCCGAAGGGAGCCTGCTTCCTCCTCTCCCTCTGCCTGCCTCTCTGCCTACTTGTGATCTCTCTCTCTGTCAAATAAATAAATAAAATCTTAAAAAAAAAATGGTTACATGGTAACTAAAAAAAAAAAAAAAGAGTCTGTGGGATTGCACATAATGTTTTAGGCATTTGGGGAAAATATGATCAGCCGTACTGGGCATTTAGGGGATTTGTTTGGCCATTTTAGACTTAATGGTTTTACTGGATCTTCAGAATCTTAATCCAGCTTGGCTAATACTAAGCAAATGTGGGTATAGAGGCAGGCTACCTGGAGGCGAAGTGGCTAGTGACTTCCTGTGCAAGCTTCCTAATAGGAAGCTCTATTCAAAACAGAACAAAACAAAATTTTTACCCCTATCCTCTTGTATTAGTAAAGATAAACTAAGATTAAGGAGAAAAAAAACTCTCAAAAAATGTAATGTCTAAAACATAATCATTTATTTCATGTCTTCTTAACAATTCTGAGTGATTGGGTGGTTTCCATTGTTAGCTCTGTTCCATATAGTCATTCAGGGACCCATGCCTCTAAGTGCAGTCTACCATCTTCAACAGTCAAATTACAAAGTATGTATGTATTTATTTATTTATTATTTATTTATTTGACAGAGAGAGACACAGTGAGAGAGGGAACAAGCCAGGGGGATTAGGAGAGGGAGAAGCAGGCCTCCCACTGAGCAGGGAGCCCAACACGGGCTCAATCCCAGGACCCTAGGATCACAATCCAAGCTGAAGGCAGGCACGTAACAACTGAGCGACCCAGGCACCCCCCAAAGTATTCTTGTAGGAGCACCATCCAACACAGCAAAAAGTAGAAAACAGCATAGGACAAAGTGCATATAAGGTACATATGGGCCATATATGGAGTGGTCTGAGTTTACTCCTTTTCCATTGCCAGAACTATGTAATATGGTATACCTAACTGTAAAAAAAGGTAGAAACAGTAGCATAGTTTGTGCCCCAAATGAAGAAGCCATGAAAAAAAAAAAAAAGCAGCATCTAATTTCCTTCCAATACACTTTACCAACTTTTTTGTAAAAGATTTTATTTACTTATTTTTGTGAGAAAGAGAGTATGTGAGCTAATGCACACAAGCAGTGGGGAGGCGCAGAGGGAGAAGCTGACTCCTCACTGAGCAGGGAGCCCAGTGTGGGATGCTTAATGCACTGAGCCACCCAGGCACCCTACACTCTATTGTTAGGCTACATTGAATCTTCAACTGTGACTATTACATGTTCTGTTCAGGCTCTTTTCATACTCCTGTATCTATAATACATCATTATCTCTCCTGGTCCATGCCATGACAGACTGGCCTCAGGGCTGCATCCTCCAGGCTTCCTTACCCTCTGGTTTCTGATTGGGTCTGGCTCATGGGAGACAGAGAAGATCTAAAGGTTGGAAGAAAGAGGTCAATGTATGGATTCCTTCCCCACCCCCACATTTTCCCAGCCTTGCTGCTGCTCTAGCAGCTTCATTCTCAGGCAAGAGTTCCTAGAGAATGATCAGTTTTCCAAAGCTTCAGTCCCTTTCTGGACCGACTCTAAGAACACCATTCTATTTCTTTGCCCCTTCAAACTTCTGGTTGTTTACAGCTTCCTGCTAAGGTTAGTTTCTTATTGCTTCACTATCTTTTGTTGGTTCTCACAATCATTCCCACCCTTCTATAAAAAGTTCTTTCATGAAAGTTTTCTTAAACTCTCTGAGGTGTCATCTATTTCCCATCTTGCCTCCGAATGATACAATCATTCTGTGGACTTAATTTGGTTCAACATATAATTACAGGGTACCTATTTGTGCCAGTATGGGATTCATAATAGAAATAAGAAGAAATAGTCTCAGTTATCTATTGTATGTATAAATTACACCAAATTTTAGTTGCTTAAAAATATAGTATTTCTCAGAGTATTTACTTAGTATTTCTGTATGGAAGGTATCTGGGTGCAACTTAGATGGGTTTTTTTGGCTCAGGGTCTCTGAAAGGCTATAGTCCAAGTGTCAACCAAAGCTGCAGGTCATCTTAAGGCTTGACGAGTGGAGGATCTGCTTCCATGCTCACTCATATGTTAGTCAGAGGCCACCTTCAATTTCTTGTCATATTGACCTTTTAATACAGCTTAAAACAGAGGAACTAACAACAGTCATTGAAAGCAAGTGAGGCAATAGAAGAGGACAAATAAGACAGAAGAAGAATATTTTTTATCCAGTCTCTAAAGCAATATCTTATCATTTTTGCTATACTGTATTCATTAAAAGCAAGTCACAGGATCCAGCCCACAATCAAAGCAAGGGGATTGTACATTGACATAAAGATCGAAAGGCAAACCTCACTAGGACACATCTTAGAAGCTGCCTACCATATTCTCTAGCCTTCTCAATGTTCCTGCTATGTCTCTCCCTGCAGTTTGCAAGAACTACCCAGAGGGACTTTTGAGAGTATAGTCTATATACTCTTCTATTTCTTCTTTTCCACATTGGAAATTAACATGAAGCTAACTGCCCTTCTTTTTTTAGGACACTCACCACTATGATACACATCAGTTAGCATTGTACCATACACTTTTAAATGACAGTCATTGCATAAAGGGAAAAGATAGAATCTGAGTACATACAACTATCTCAGTAAGTTTCTTTTTTTTTAAAGGGTTTTATTTATTTATTTGACACACAGTGGGTGGGGGCACGTAAGAGAGGGGATACAAGCAGGGGCAGTGGGAGATGGAGAAGCAGGCTTCCCCCGCTGAGCAGGGAGTCTGATGTGGGGCTCCATCCCAGGACCCTGGGATCATGACCTGAGCCAAAGTCAGATACTTAATGACAGAGCCACCAGGCACCCTCAATCAGTAATTTCTTGATATTAATTGCTAAGTGATGATTTCTATTCCACATTCTAATGGAATCTCTAACTGTATGTAGTCTCTTGCACTATAATGAACCCCAGTATTCATGTTGAACAAAATGAGTAACTCACTTAGGTATGGATTATTTAGTAGTCCCAACAGAGATGTAGGCCCTTAAACACAGTTAGAATAAAGTTAATTTTTTTCCTTTGTTGTATCCTACAGTAGACACTTGTTTTCTAAAACCATGTCATCTTTTCCTTGAAAATAATATTTGTATGATGGAAGGGATTTATTGAGTAAAATTAGATTTCCAAAGGGATCGGCAATAGATGTAGACTTCAAAATAATGTAATTTACACCACTGAGCTTCTTTTGACCTGTAAACTTACAACATGCCTGTTGTCACTTTCTTGCTCAGTCTTGAAGATGTGGAGCATCCGTCTTTAAAGGAAGACAGATGACCTCACAACACACCAGGCCTCCAGGACTCCTCAACAATAGGCTATCAAAAGAAATTGCATTTTGGTTTTGAAGTGCTGGCCAATAAATGACTCTGAGGCTCTTCTTTTTTAATTCTCTTAAATCTCAAAACCAGCTAAAATAATAGGACTCTCTTAAAGAAGAAATATTATAATATTGAACAGATTATAAATTAACAACCAGTAAATTTAATTGAGCCCACGTTAACCTGGTGAGCCAAATGAGGTATTTTTTTTAAAGTACAAAGAAAAAAGAAGAGGAAAAATTTTGCTCACTAGGCCAGCTTTTCCAGTCTCTTTAGGCATTAATTTTTTGTCCTTTTTAATAAGAAATTCCTATTAGTTATTATATTTTCAAATGATACAACATCATACTCACAAGAGCTCATTTTATCACTGATTTTATCTCCTGAGTTCTTAATAGAAAAATTAGATTCAGTACACAGTAAATCACACCAATCTACAAGAGTGGTGTCTCAACATCACTTCCTGCCCTGTTTTTTTTCCTCCCTTTCTTTTTTTCTTAAAATACATTCACATCTCTCCTCTATTTAAACATATGCATTATTCTGAAAGACTTGTCTCTATTCCTTAACTCCCTTTCATAGTCTTGACTTCTGATGTGGTTAAGGGATCAGTCTTGACTCCCTTTCTAAACCACTATTTTCAATTTTATGTTATCATTCTGCCAAAACTCTTGGAAATTTAATGGCTATTTTATCTAAACCAAGTGGAATTTCTAACTTTGTTCCCAATCCCAGGTCTTTTCTTTGTACTTGGTTATACTCCACCATCTCTTAAAATGTGCTTTTTCCCAAAGAGACCTCCCTTCCCTTGAGTGGCTTCCTGTTCCATTCTTGCATCATCTCCTGAACTTTCCTCCATTTCTACGCTTGAGTCACCATTAAGATCCATGCTCTCTATGCTCTGTGTCTAGATTAAGACAACCACCTCCTAGATGGTGTCCTTATCATTTACCCACCCTAGTTGTGTGTTGAAGCTAATCTGTAACAATTTATGAGAGCAGTTTATTAACTTTACAGGAGTTATGCTAGCTGTATTTGAACAAAAGAATAAATGAAACAAGATGGGATTGGGAGGGAGACAAACCATAAATGACTCTTAATCTCACAAAACAAACTGGGGGTTGCTGGGGGGAGGTGGGATTGGGAGAGGGGGAGCGGGCTATGGACATTGGGGAGGGGAGGCGAACCATAAGAGACTATGGACTCTGAAAAACAACCTGAGGGTTTTGAAGGATCAGGGGTGGGAGGTTGGGGGAACAGGTGGTGGGTAATGGGGAGGGCACGTTTTGCATGGAGCACTGGGTGTTGTGCAAAAAGAATGAATACTGTTACGCTGAAAAAATAAATAAAATGGAAAAAAAAAGAATTATTAAAAATCAAAATATATAAACTTATATATAAACAAAATATATGAACTTAAATGATTTTTTAAATAAAGGTAATAAATACCCATATCTTATGACCTCCTACTTTGCTAACTTTTACTATTTCCTTTGGTCTTGAGTTTATTTACATCTATGTATCTGTAGAGTGGAAATACAATATAATGAAAGACTGCGGCATATGTCATCCAATTCTGCATTAAATAATGTTCAAAATCAGCCATTGTGGAATTATTTACACCACAGAAAGTGGAAAATATTAGAAATCAGGACTTTGGTTTTTAGAGAGCAAGTTATTGAACATTTTCTAACATGTCATTGTCAGTGCACAGTAACACATCAGTCTCCTCTGCCTCATCTCTTTCTTGGGGAAGAACTCATGACTCTATATGATTGCTGAATCAGTCAGCATTCTCTATAGAAACAGAACCAATAGGATAGATATAAACATACATATTCAGAGATTTATTATAAGAATTGGCTCACATGATAGGGCACTTGGATAGTGCAGTCAGTTAAGTGCTCAACTCTTGGTTTTGACAGCTTGTGACCCGAGGGTTGTGGGATCAAGCCCTACATTGGGCTCTACATTCAGTGCAGAGTCTGCTTGAGATTTTCCCTACCCACTCTCTTTGTGCCCCTTCTAAGTAAATAAATAAATAAATAAATAAATAGAATTGGCTCCGGTTATAATGGAGCCCAAGAAGCCCAGGAAATGACTTTGCAAGAAAAGAACCACGAAAGACAGTGATGGAACTCATTCCAAGTCTGAAGGTCTGAGAACCAGGCAATTCAATGGTAAAAATCCCAGTCTCCAAGGACAGGGGAAGATGAATGTCCCAGTCTAAGCAGAGAAAGTGAATTCACTCTTCTACTTTTTGCTCTATTGAAGCTCTCAATGGATTGAATAAGGTCCATCTGCCTTAGGCACAACAATCTTCCTTACTCAGTCTACTGATTCAAATGCTAATCTCTTTTGGAGATACCCTCACAGACATATCTAGAAATAATATTTGCCACCTATCTAGGCATCCCTTAGGTGAGGCAAGGTGATGCATAAAATTAATCTTCACAGGTGCAGTTGGCCAGTCGGTGATGATCTGAAGGTTCAATACTGACAGATAGAATATCTGTGGTTTCAGGTAAGACACTGATACAGAGACAAGAGGCAAGATGGAATTGGAGAGATGATAAGGTTATTAAGTCTGAGAACAGGATTCAGTCAAGAAGACCTGTGACAACTAAGCTCAATGATTTGGAAGATGAGCTTTCTCAGTCAAGTAATGACTTTATCTCATCTAAACTGTCATAGAGAAGATGAGGAAAAAAAAATGAAGACATGTTTATTGGATGGAGGATATTATCACTCAGAACATCCAGGTCTTATGACAGAAAAACTAGAAAGTCTGCACACTTAGTTCCAAAGCAAGTTAAAGACCTTCTTTGCTAACTTAGACTGCCTAAATGTTTTTGAAAATTCTCCTGGTATTCCCCCCGCTTCTATAGCTAACTTTAAACAAAATCAAGAAGATAGCTTATAAGTTGTGACTATAATTAAATTAGAAGAAATACTTTGTAGTTGTCTTGAAGTAAAATCAGTGATATGAATTGAAAAATTCCCATTCAATAAATGTGCTTCCATCTCTTTGATGTTTACTGTATAATTTCTCTGTCTCAAATCCAAGATGGTTAGGACTTTCATCTTTTCTCCTTCCTCATTATTTGTGATTCATATTTTTGGATTGAAAGTATATTTAGCAGAAATTTTAGAAAAACGTTTTCATTGAGTTATAATTCATTTGATAATAATTTCATTATCTAAAAGAATATCAATAATTCTAAACTGTTATTATTCTTCACATATAATGTTACACTAATATTTTTCTAAATAAAATTACTTTTCTAAAAATTATAAAGACTAAGTTGTTATTCTGTAATACTTTGATAAATTGCATTATAAAGAAAGGTAACATTTACATTAAAAGTTTTATTAAAAGGGTTTCATAGTTTTATTGCTAGCTACTGTATATGAATTTTTTCTTTTTAGTTTCTAAAGCCTAATGAGAGTAGGCTATAATATTAATCATTTTTCATATTTCTGAGTTGCACATCTGAGTTGCAAAATTTTTCCAAGTTTTAAGACTCATGCTCTAAAATCAATTTTCCTTCTTCTAGTTGATTATATAAGGAATGAATTCTCCAGAAATAAAGATGATGCAAAAGTGAAAGCCACTTGGAATTAAACAGTTGGAGTTAACAAAACAAAATTTTTTTCTTATTTACTCAAATTAGTTCTAATGAACATGTACCCAAAAAAGAGATTAAAAGGTCATTGCTAAAAATAATGAATTATCGTTATTTAGGTAATTACATTTATGGTATATTATTAAAGGATTAGCACTAAACCAATGTCCTGGTGATAGCCAGAAAACAAATTAGTAGCATATCCCTTTCTGCATTTCTTTCAAAATCTCAGTACAATTTCTTATTAATTTGAAGAATTATAGAAGTCAATTTCTTATCTCAACCTACATGCACTTTAAATTTGTCTTTCCCATTTTCTTTAATGAGAATTTGATGTTACAAAGTCTAAGATTATAGGGTCAATTTCCACTGAAGTTTGTTTGCATTTATGGCTAGAAGAGTTCGTTGGATCCAGTCATCTTGCCACATGCATCTTAAACAGGGAAACCAACAAAAGAGTGGAAGTGGATATATCAACATCAACACATCTGGTGTTTTTTTAAAAAAAAAAAAAAAAGGAAGACACAAAACAAAACCATGTGACTCTGATAAAGGTTCAGTAGCAACAGTGTTATGCAAATACAAAGTGCAACATAACAAGGGGGTAAAAATAATCTGGGTGTGAAAACTTAGATGGGCAATTTATAGCTTCATAATTTTGAATGAATGACTCAGACACTCCAGTCCTTGTTTTAAATAGGCATACATTCCAGGAAGGGTGGTGTGCACTTTATGTATAGATAATATACATAGAAATAGCTACTCCAAATCAAGTGTTAGTTCACACAAACCCTGTAAATCCCTCTATTTTATCCCACAAAAGTTCTCCACAAATGACACCCTTACTGGAACAAGCCTTTGCTTTACTTCAGGATTTCACTAATAATTGTATACCTTTACTAGTCTATATTAAATTAGAAAATGGAAGACGACCTTTGTCAGACCTTAAAGACAGAGATCGCTTCCACCTAGTGAAGGTAGTAAGGAATAGTGGCAAGAATACTGGACTAAAATGCTCTGAGGACAATGAATTTAGCTGCCCTGGATAATACTTCATTAGCTGATTGTATATTTTTTTTCCATTTCATCAAATAATTTTCTGCATTCACTAGGGACTAAGTTATTCTGGGTGCTAGGGATACAATGATGAACAAGAAAATATACTGGCTTTTCTCCCAGCCCAGAGTCTGAAAGTAACAAACAATTACATTATTTCTTCTAAAGGTAAAATAAAACTTCCATGGATGAAAAGAAAACCATAATTACAGCCAGATGTGATATTATAAAAGAAAAAGGGGCCATGATGAGAATGCGCAGTGAGGATGCCCAGGAAGGTCCAGGAGATGGGCTGCAAGGACAACTTCACAGCGGAAGGTTTTCTGCCATCCTTCCCCCAGCTCACTATGTTCAACTCCACAGGCCTTCCTCCTAGTCCTTGATCACCCAGGCTTCCCTTTGTTAAACTATTCTTACTTCAGTTCTTCCAGTAACTGGCTCCTACTCACCACTCCAATCTCAGCTAATGTCTGTTCTTCAGAGTTAACAATCTAAATCCACACCTTAAGCAGTCATGAACCCATCACCCTATCTTATTCTCATCATTACATGTACAGGGGACTGAAATGATCATCATTTAAGGATGGGTTTAACTAGACACTCTCTATTTTTGACAGAAGGGTGGAAGGTCTAAGGGGGCAGAAGCCCCCTGTTTAATTTAATCACCATTGATTTATCATGGATATCAGTACAGAAAACACTGTGGGTGAATAATAATTATTTGTTTAATAAATGAATGAATCTGTCTTGATTATCTCACAGAATGTCTCGATAATCAAATACCTAACATTTATATACTACATTTTTAGGCTACAAAATAATATATATATAATATATATATATCATCACATTTGAATCTTCTGTTATTCTATGAAAGAAGGCTGGCATGATCAAGGAAACCAAAACTTGTAGCGGTCAGGTGAGTTCTTCAAAGTCTCAAATATGCAAATAATCGCAAAGCCAAAATGAAAATACAGATCTTCAGTGAATGATTTGACTTTTTCACTGTGCCACATGGAAATGTGAACATTTTGTATACATGTTTGTCCTGTACATGTCATGTCATGGTAGACCTGTACAGAGAAGAATCCTAAATAAACACTAAATTAGAAATTCATCATCCAGCTTTTAATTCAGTTTGGCCAGAAAATAATCCCCAGATATTAATGATGAATTCACGCATTTGGTTCCCTTCCCCTATGCAATGTTATTATATTCTGACAACAGCAACATATTTTTACTTCAAAAAAGTTCCTTAAACTGAATGAAGAGAAAAAGTAATTATTCATTACCTTTTAGTCTGTACAATTATGTAGCTGCTTGTTACATGTTAGATGCCTAGATGAGACTTGGCAGAGAAACACGAAATTGAATCGAGAACTGGAAGAGCAATGTTCTATTATAAATCAAATGTGAAGATAAGTAAAGGACTCAGCAGTAAGGCAAACTGATGAAAGAACAATGCAAATGATTATATGAAGAGAGGGTTTCCTCTCAACTGCTCTTAATTACAAGTAGCAATTGGGACAAATTAATTAATATGCACTCTACCCATTCCCTAGGAATACTCAATTTGAAGCCATTTGGAAATCTAAAAATATAATTCACATTAACTTTCTGAAAAGTAACGCAAACTTATGACTACTGAGCTTTTTCCCTGAGTACATATCTTCTTACTGTGAAGCTTAGCAACTGGGGAAGGGAAAGAGGAAGGGAGACTGGCAACTACATCTTTTAATCCATTATTCACTCAGGACAGGGATAAAACCTTAGAGAACATAAAGCTTCTTTTAGGGAAAATTAAAAAAAAAAAGCCTTATGTTACTGTGCTAGATTAGTGTTACTAGGAAAAAGATTTTCTCTAAATCACTGAAAGAAAATATTCCTTCTGGAGTCAATGAAAAGTCAGACAATTAGTATGATCATGCCAGAAGCATCTACAAAAATAAGTAACATAAATGCACTTTATATATATAAATGCACTTAAATGTATGCATCTGGATCCAAATTTGGAAATGTGCACCTTTTTAATATTTTTCAAGACCAGTTTATAGCATTCTAATTAGATTTTATGAATATCTCAGTACTTAAGCAATATTGGTCATACTAAATATGAAAAGTTAATATTTATTTATCTAATACCATTGATTATTATCAAAATGTAGGAAATGTAGGAAGGAGGCAATTAGTCAATAACCATTTAGAAATTTTGTTTCTAATGTGAAATAAACTTTATCAGTAAAATATTAGACAGCTCAAAAGTATTCAGTAATGCATAAAATATTTTTTAATGGGAATATATTTTCAAATTATTTGTATAAGCATACTCTTAATAGAGTTCGATAAGCCTTTATAGAAAACATATACTATGCCTTTTATTGTCCTTAGAGTACAAAGGATATGAAGATTAAAAAGATGTTGAAGCTGTTCTCAAACACAAAGTTTAAGCATGCCTATAATTACACACAAAATTGCCCCCCACCCCCAAAATGTAATCCTGGTGAAAAACTTTCACCTGGTGAATTTAAAGAAAAAAAAAATCTCATTTAAAAAAAAATGCAATCTAGAAACTTTTAAAGTTTCCTTGAGATATTCATTTTCTGGCATAATTATCTTCAATAATAAATACAATTTCCCTAAACATACGCTGATCTATCTAAGAGAGAAAGTATATAGGTAAGAACACGGAGTAAAACCAGCATTTACATATCTGTAAGCATTTCACATATCTTCTCAAATGGTGTATACTGTTACTTCTTCATATTCCTTCAGAATCTGAAGTAAATATACTTAATAAAATACAAGTTCTTTCCAAAGAAATAATATCAAACCATTATCATCTCTTCATCAAATAGTATAGATTAGTTAAGAAAAGGAAGGGCACTTAAAAAACAATTGACCTCTTTCCAATGTTATTATTTATGTTCTTATCCAAATGTCTTGAGATTTTGATGGAGTATCAACATTTCACAGACACTGTAACAGAAAGATTCCAAACTGGTTTTTAAAAATTTCTATTCAAAATTATATCCTGAGGCACCTAATTGAGTGTCCGGCTCTTGACTGAGGCTCAGGTTATAATTCTGGGGTCCTGGGGTCAAGTCCCATGTCTGGCTTCCTGCTCAGCAGGAAGTCTGCTTGTCTTCTTCTCCTTCTGCCCCTCACCAACTTGGACATTCATTCTCCTTCTCTCTCTCTCTCTCTAATGTAAATGAAGATATCTTAATAAATAAGTAAAAATAAAATAAAATCATATCTTGTTTTCGAAAGAATGATTTAAAGCACTTAAAATATACAAACACATAATACACAGTTTGATCTATATTTTATGTACACATACATACATGTGTCACTATACAGCCACACCAAGCTTTTAAGAGAGAATAAGAAATCTGAAATTCTATACACAAGATGAATGCAAAAGATCACTGCCTTGACGTCATATAATTACCATGATTAGGACTAAATTCTGAATGCACTTCCTTATTTATTTCCTCATTCTTAAAGGAAATTATGGGTTTTTTTCTTAAGAGTTTATTTTTTTAATATTTTATTTATTTATTTGACAGAGATCACAAGTAGGCAGAGAGGCAGGCAGAGGGAGAGAGAGAGAGGAGGAAGCAGGCTCCCCGCTGAGCAGAGAGCCCAATGCGGGGCTCGATCCCAAGACCCTGGGATCATGACCTGAGTCAAAGGCAGAGGCTTTAACCCACTGAGCCACCCAGGCACCCCTTATGTATCAATTCTTAATGAGAACCAAGTATTCAACATTAAGTACAACTCAGTGAAGATGTTACTTCAAGAAGATAAGCTAAATAACTTTTGATTTATACATATCAGGGTTTTGTTTTGTTTTGTTTTGAATTTATTGATTTGAAAGAGAAAGAGAGCGAGCCTAGGGAGGGGCAGAGGGAGAGGGAGAAAGAAACTTTAGCAGACTCCTCCCTGAGTTTGGAGCCAGTGCGGACTGGATCTCAGGACCAGAAATGACCGCCTGAGAAGAATCCAAGAGTCAATCTCTTAACTGGCTACACTGCCCAGGAGGCCCTCGGGAGTTTTTTCAATTGTGAGGGATGTAGAATATATACTCCCTAATACTAGATATGGGGAAACTGGCAGCTCTTGAGCCACAAATAAATACAGTCATGATTTGTCTGACCAACGTTTAAAATTGAGAAACTTCACATATCAGTAGTGATTCACAAATGCTCTTGAAAACAAAAGATTCTACACATTTGGGCCACTACACCTGCATCAACACCATCAGTTGGAGATGAGTAGAGACTATACCCCCTAGATAGGATTTGGAGCTGTCATCTGGCCCCCTTCACTTGTTTTAATTACCTGCCTGGACCTCATTCTGAGAGAATTAATTGGCTCGTTTTCAGACTTTCTCTTTCAGACTAATAGAAGAGTAGAAACTCAACAGATGTACTGTACTCAAGAAGAACTTGAGAACTCACTCATAGCCCCAAACACATTAGTTTTGCATACTTACTTCTCAAGCATTTTGGTTGGAGGTAGAGAAATGTTCTTAAATTTGTGGAATTTTCATATACTATTAAAAGGCATGTCTTTTACCATCTCTGAATGTGTTGTACACACACATAAAAACAAATCAAAACATGCTGCTAAAATAAAATGCTTGTGAGTGGGCAGGGAAAAAATTTCCTTCACAGGACTCTAATTCATGAGATCATTCCTTGAATATAATTAAGAAAAGTCCAATTTATTCATTTTTTTAAAGCAATGAATAAAAAAACTCTGCTGATGGGATGGCAAGAATGGAATTTTCACACTTCTCAAAACAATGTTTTTAACATAAATTTTTCTGTGTTGTGTTGAATTGAGCAAATATGTTTCTTTTCACCCTTGCTTGCTAACTCCTTAGAAGGTACTTCTGCAAGATTCAAATTCCAATTTGATCGTTACAAAGCACAATTTTAGAGATGGCTAAGAACTTTAAAGTACTTATAGCAATTCAGCTATTTTAAAATTATAACAGCATTTCAACAGAGTTGAAATCTCTCCTGGCTTCTTTAACTGAGCAGAAAAAGAGGGAGCCATGCAGCATTTCCCCTTCCTTCTTAAAGTGTTTATTTTCGTTTGACGGTTTACACAGGAAACTCTGAGTAAAGCAAAACAAAACAAAAAACACCTTTTGTGATTAATCCAGAAAATGTCTTAAAAAAACTTTTTTTCAGGCAAGTTTTCAGTCCTCCAGCAAACACTGATACAGAAAACTTGGCAGATGTCTAATTATTATTGTAGTTTTTTAAATAGACTTTTTATGACTCACCAAGACTATGAAATCAGTTCCATTAAAAGACCTCTCCTATATGGTTATGTCAGAATATCCTGATTTATATGCTATCTTCTGAGACTCGTTGTGTTCAACCTGCCTTTGCTGCAAACATGGCAATACATCTTGATCTCATAACTCGCTCCTGCTCCCCTCTCCCATCCCTTCCCCCATCCACTCATCAGAGCCTCTGAGGCAATAAATATCAATTGTTCCCTTTAAGAGGTAGAGAGAATAACTCCACTTCCAGGAACTCCCAGAACAGCTAATGTCACCACAGTCCATTTGTAATAAATGGATACTTAGTTTTTTGAAACTTATAAGGCCAAGTACAATGTGTGATGGAGTTTATTCACAGATATTCAATTAAAGCATCTAATGAAATTATCCATCTGTAAAACTTGGTTCAGCTCTTACCCATTTCTGGCCTTAGATTTGTTCTCTGAAAGAATATATATGCTTTTTGAAATAAAGTTAATGCAATCTAAATCTGCTTAAAATGCACAAAATAATTATTAGAGTTTCAAATGGAGAATAGAGCTGAGCTTGACTTTTCCTCCAAATATTTTATAATCAAATGAGAAAACTAAAGATTCTCTTTAAGGAAATTTATTGGGGGGGGGGATGATAAATCCAGCTACCTTGATAAAAGTCATACACTTATTATAAATATCAACAGAAAATTATCAAATTATTTCTGGTTAGCATTTAATCCAAACTGCCACATAGGATCACGTTGTTCTATCAGACAAGAATCAGAGGTCTTGGGGCTCCTGGATGGCTCAATTGATTAACCGTCTTCCTTTGGCTCAGGTAATGATCCCAGGGTCCTGGGATCAAGCCCCCTCAGCAGGAACCCTGCTTCTCCCTCTCCCACTCCCCCTGCTTGTGTTCCCTCTCTCACTGTCTCTCTCTCTCTGTCAAATAAATAAATAAATAAAATCTTTAAAAAAGAAAAAAAAAGTATCAGATCTTATCCATACAAAATAATAGAAAAATGCTCAGAAGGAGCAGTGAGTGGGAGGTTTAGGATATTGAAAACAGTTTCTCAGGTCCTTCTTTCCTGCATCAGGTCTTTTCTTTTGGCCCAGAACAGACATCATCTCTAAATGAGTTTCTTGGGTTCCTCATACAACTAGGGATATTTCACTTAGGTTTCAGTTATAAAACATCTTCCTTTTCTACCTCCAAAGAATTTACATGTCTTACATGGCATTCCCCAGGAACCTGTGTCTTTTAAATCTTATACTCTATTTCTTATAAGTATTTTTTTGCCCAGGGACATCTTGCAAAAGGCATTTCAGATATGAAGACTCTTCTTTCAAGCAAATATCATTAGTCTGTTTACCCACAGAGCCAGCGGACCTGACCCTTAGACCACAGGGCCGGGACTCCTTTTTTTTCCCTGGGAAAGGAAGTGAATGGATAATAGCCCAACTACCTTATTGTCCTTATTCCAGGGACCCAGCCACATATCGCAAGGACCCCAAATATCCAAAATTAAATGACTCATGAAAAATTCCCATCTCTTAAAAAATCTTTAAGAAAAAAAAAAAAAGTTGGGCTGGCTCCTTGCCCAGCAGGGAAACTGCTTCTCCCTCTGCCTGCCTTGCCTGAGCACCCTGCTTGTGTTCTCTTGCTCTCTCTATCTCTCACACACACACACACAAATAAATAAATCTTAAAAAAAAAAAAAGAAAGAAAGAAAAAGGAAAGATTCCCATCTCAAACTTGCTGAGATTTAAAATTTAAAATCACAGGATCGTATAAATTATGATGGCACAAACGAGGAATTTCAAATGACTATAGTCCAAATCCACATATTATAAATTATCACTAAATCAATTTCTAAAAAGAAATATAGCAAAACATACACACATTTCCTGTAATAAACTTTTTGTCCAAAGACAAATTTCTTTTATTATCTAGTTTTATATTCAGCAAGTAGATTTAAGTACAGATTATCTGGAAGTGCATAAGCTTATGTTAAAGTGTTATGTTATGTTAAAGTGTTAAACTAAACTTAACACAAGGAACCCAAGTAAATGTCTTGCCTTCATTAAGTTTATCATTTAAAATGGCATAACTATAAATAAATACTGTGCATGGTGGGAGGGTAATTCTGACAAAGGAAGGCTTGAATGCTGTTGAAAATCCATAGCAACAATGCCTAATCCATATTTAATAGTTGAGGAAAAAATCTCACAAGGAAAAAGTGATCTGAGATATTTGTAAAAGAAAGGCAAAGAAGCTTGGAGAAATGAGTGTTGAAGATCAAGAAAACAATGGATGAAATACCTAGAGTTCCTAGAAATATGATGTGTTAGAGAAATTGAAAGCACTTTAGTCTGGCACAAGGCAAGGCTGGAGAACTGAGCAAAGGCTTGATTAGGGTTGTTTCATAAATTCTGTTAACCTAGGTTTAGTGTAAAAACAATGGTTGCTGCTGAACAATGTAATGCAGAAGTATGATATGATCAGGTATGGCTTTGGGGACGATATGATCCAGAAAATGGGATGGGGCAACATTAAAAGTTGAGAAAATACTGAGGATAGTGCTGCAGGAATCGAGGTGAGAAATGGTAGTAGGTTGAGTCAGTCACAGCTATGGTGAAAAACTGTCTATTTTTAAGATTTTATTTATTTGACAGAGAGTGAAAGAGAGAGAGAGAGAGAAATAGTGTGCACAAGCAGGGAGAGCAGGAGAGGAAGAAGCATGGAGTAGGGAGCTCTAGTAGGGAACCCAACTCCAGACTCAGTCCCAGGACCCTGAGATCATGATCTGAGCTGAAGGCAAATACTCAACCTACGGAGCCACCCAGGCACCCAAAAACTGACCAGTTTGAAGATTTGTAAGAAACTAAACACCTGGGACATGGAGATTGAATTGTTATGAGGGATGAAAAAGAGGGAAATCAAGAATAATACCAGAGTTCATGGTTGGGAATTGAATAAAGGATTTGCTATTGACTGAGGTAGAAAACACAGAGAAATGCAGGGAAAAACTATGACTCTGTTTTGTTGTGTGTTAAATTTTAAGAGTTGAACAGAATAATTGCATGTAGTGCCCTATAGGAAATTGGATGAATATATGAGCATATCTGATGCTAGTGGCAAGTATCTGGTTAGAATTATTTATCTGGAAATCATTAGCATATAGTTGAGAATTAGAGTCATAAAGTTGAATGCAATTTTTCAGGGGACTCCCCCTCCCCAGAGAGAAGAGAACGGAGCATAAAAATTGTATTTCAAGTGGAAGAAGATCATGTAAGGACACCAGGTAAGAGTGAAAAAGAAACAAACCAAGCTAGTGAGGTGTCATGGAAGCCCAGAGAAGTGTTTCATGAAGGACATACTCAACAGTAGTAAAGGATGCCAGAAAAGACTTGAGAAATATCCACTGCATTTTCTGAAACGGAGATGGTAACTTTTACAACAAAAATACTCATGAAACTGTGGGAAAGAAATCAGATAGCATTCAAGGAGAAATGCTTTGGGAGGTTAGCAAACTAAGAAGGTAAATAGACAAGACTTTCAAGAAATTTACATGCAAAAAGAGAAATACAGAGGTGACTGGAGGTAGACAGTAGGTCAAAGGATAATGTTATTTTATTTTGCTTAGTTTATTTAGTTTTAGAATAAGAGAGACAGTCTTATATACAGATTAATGCAAAGGGGAAAAAAAGCAAAGGGAGGAAAGGAAAGAGAGAGGAATCTAGAGAACTTGTTCCTAGGACAGGTGTGAGACTTGGAAAGAGGAGTGAACTTCAGAGAAGTTGAGCATGTTTGTCATTTCAGTGCGGAGAAGAGAAAGTTGCAATTTTTCATTATTTTGTTCTCATGAAAATAGGATATCTAGCTATCACCAAAATTGAAGGGGAGGATGAAGGGTCAGAGGTGTCAGGAGAATGAAGGTTGGAAATCATATTTTGCAAAAATCAGGGAGAAGATTGCTGACTTGAGAAACAAATAGGTAAACAAAAATATTTGGAAACAGGGTGAAGTAACCCACTGATGGGTTTAGAGAGTAGAGGGTTTATTAAAGTCAGGAACGAGTCATTCCCAGTTGGAATATTCCTTCTTGGCACCATGAAGAGTTCCGTTATCATATTTTAAAAATCTTACATTGTAACAGCCCATTTCAATCAATTATATAGCTCAGGCCATTTGTGATAAAGGATTTATGATAAAGTAAATGGCAAATCACAGTGTATCAAAACCCCTCCTTAGAATTCTCCTGTCTCTACAGGAAAACAGGCTTCCTACCATCTCAAAAGATCTCTCATAATTCTATTAGAAATATAGAGACAATTAATTCCTTTTCTTCACAAATTTCTAGTATTTGTGGCTAGGTAGCTCAGTCAGTTAAGCATCCAACTCTTGATTTCAGCTCAGGTTATGATCGCTGGGTCATGAGATTGAGGCCCACATTGGGCACATGCTCAGCAGGCAGTCTGCTTGAAGATTCTCTTTGTCTCTCCACTCCTCTCCCTCTACCTCTCTCTCACCCGCCTCACTCTCTCCCCAATAAATAATAAATAATCTTTAAAAAATTCCAATATTTACTATGACCCTTTCCACTTTGCTCTGTGCTTTTTAGCTCAGTTTTTTACCCAAAGGCTATAGAAACCCTTAATTATCAAATGGTTTTACTTCATTAGAGTTAAATACAGTCTTTGACTCCAAAATGCCTGAGTTCAGACCCAAGTTCTGCCACCAACTAGTGGGTGACTTACGCAGGTCACGGACCTCCTCAGAACCTCATGCTTTCATTTGTCAAATGGGAAGAATAATCTCATAGGAGATTGTGAGGATTTAATACATTGGAAGGTCTTGAATCTGTGCTTAATACATTGTGATCTCTCGGTAAATGTAAATTATTATTATTTTGCAGTCTCTGGAGGATAGGACAGGAGTTTATGTTAAAAGCTATGACTGCTCTTCCCTGTAAACTCTTCTTCAGGGAATATATTTTGATTTGGGGCATAGTTTGGTCCAGCCAAAGTTCCACATAGTAATATTAGAGTCTGTCCCACCAGTTTAATAGGCTGAGGTTTTTCAAAAAGGCTGATTACCAGGAAAACCAAAAAGAAAAGTTCTGGAAAGTAGGGAGAGAAAAAATTAAATTGTTTTATTCACATCCCATTTTAAAAATTAGATCCACTGCCTATCTTTCTCTGGGACCCCTCTATGGGGCCAGAGACTATTTCCAGGGTTGGGTTAAATAGCAAGCAGACCTTACTGACAATAAAGGCTGGCAGACCTGGTAATGACTTACAGAAGGAGACTGTGGTGCCTACTTGTCTGAATAATTTTGAGGACTTGGCAGATAATTCTTGAGGACTTTTTAATTGTAGCCCTCAGAAAGCCAGAAGACAGGCTAATGACCTTTGAAGCTTTCTTTCATTCTTGACTCTATGAGAGCAAATTCTTAGTTTACCTTACGATGATATATTTTACATATAATGTGAATATGATTCATTTTAATTGGACAGAGCATTACTGCCAGGGATGGTCGTCTTCTATATAAGGCAGTGGCCCTGCTGTTGTTTAAATTAGCCTTTCATGCAACCAGTAACTCAAGTCTAGCGCTGATTCAAGCCAGAAACAGTAATTTTATTTATATGATGTCTTGCATAGAGGGCTGCCTAGTAAAAGAAAAACAAATCTGGAATAGACAATGAATTAAATCAAAGCTGCTTTGTACTTGGGATGTACTGCAGGCACTTACATTAGAGTCTATCTTCAGAGGTTTATCATGACTCTGCCAATATTAATTATTCACCATGCAGCTTGCCCATTTTCAAGGAACCCAGGCTATGCTAGTCGATGTAATTCTCAGAGTAATACCTTGCAGCTGAATGATACAGAGCACAACAGCTTTAGCTGTCATGTTACTAGCTGAACAGAGCATTTTCAAGGCACTATTTCAGTGGATAGAATAAGTTCAGACAGTTCAAAAGTTCATAATACACATACTTCATAGCTCCATTTGAAACGGTGAAGGAAGGCTTACTTAGGGAAGTAGTTATGTCTGATTCCATTGGGATGGCCCTAAATACATGGTGGATTAAATATAGTTAGCCTCTGCCTATTCGAAGCTTTCTTCTCTTGCTCTATACCTATAAATGATTTCACTGACTGAAACCATGTATCAGAAGTAAAATAGACCGCCTTGTTGGTTGGGTTGGCAAAAACGTGTTGCCGCTTATTGACAGGAAACCAAAAGCCTATTTTCATGAATGAAGTCATAAGTAATTTTGTTTGATGGGAAGGAATCAGTTTGAAAGTAGTATTCAAAAAGACTCTGGGTTTTTGATGGATGTTAATAACAGCATGAGAAAAAGTCTCTTCCTCGTAATGTTTTATTGCTCTCTTCTATCCTCACGATCTAGCCTTTCAAAATGTGATACATTTGCCTGTGCAGTGGAAAGGACTTCTCCCAAAGAGCAAAGCCGTGACAGGCTTGTCTTTGTTTATTCAGTGAAATGCTGCTTGGATTGACTATGTGAATATATATCTTTAGGTTTGGCATTTTTACAGTGGAAATAATAATAACAATGCTTTGTTTTCCTAAAGCCTTTTCTTCACAACTGACTGTGTTCAGAACTCTAAAATATAAGTGTAATGATTTTGTTTTTAAGTATCTTAGAGAATGACGCTCTTCCATTAACTTACGTTTGAAAACTTTAAAAATCCTTGGCTCTTTAAATTATCTTGCCATCTGTAATAGTTTGAGTGGCTGGATGAAAAGTAAATGAAATTCATAGATGGACTTTCATTCATCTTAACTGTATTAACTAATCATTACGGAGATTCTATTCTTTGAGTCAGATTTGATTAAAACTGTAGGGAAGTCATTCTCAACAAAAACTAAAAAAATATTCCCATGTAAAATATATCCTTGAGCTTAAAACAGACATTAAATATGATATTCTGGCATCATTGTATATTGGAAAAATGTGGTAGGAAATAAGATTTTATCTAAAAACCAATGGTAAAAGTACGAAATAGGAGTCAATGTGCTAAAAGGAATTTTTTAAGATAACATAAAACATGTTCTTCTTAAAAAGATGGAAAAAATTAAGCATTTTGGGGGGAATATTAATGATATCTGAATTTTATTTCACAGAAAGGAGTAATCTTATAATCAGAATAAACTTGAAAAATACTACAATTGCTCACTAAAGTTTATCATTATAAAAATGCTGGAACAATGGAAATGATCACACTGTCAGAAGTTTTTTTTTAGCATTAAAGTCTGTGCTGAACGTAGATATGCACTGGAATTTTTTTATTATTTTTAAGATCAGTTTTCTCATTTCATAAATGCTCAAATATGAAGAAAGGAGATTTGATAAATAGAAAATGACCATGATTTTAAGAGTACTCGACACTGTGACTGCCCAAATTTTCCTAGTCTAAAAAATATGAACACTTTTGAAAACTTAGGTTTTCATATGTATCCAGATGGCTAAATAGTTATATAGAATGGAATGAGGAAACAGTCCATATTATAGGATTTGTGAAAATAATCACAAGCTAAAATATATTTGACTGTGAATAATTTGAAACCTCCTCCACTGACACTCCAGGTCAAAGCTCTGATCAGGCAAGTGTTTCTAAATTACCATTGTATTTGACCTCAAATGTATTCTCCTTATCTTCCTCCCTAAGCAAACACCCCGTGATTCACCAAAGCATGGAGACATGATGAATATACACGAGCGAGACGGGTCACTGAGAGCCAACCAGGAACGATTTATCTTCAAGATTCTTTACCATGGCAAAGATTAAAAACATTTGTAACACAGTTAAAACCCTGTCAGTCACAACCCAGAGAGGTAGAAAAAGAACGAGGGCACCTAGCCAGCAATGCAGAAGATGCTCTAATGTTCCTTTTTCATTGGGATGAAAGAGATTCAAAGAGAGGAATTCAAAGAAAGGAATCAAAGAGATTCCTCTTTTCATCCCACCTGTCTTCACCCTTAGCTCCTGCCTTACTCAAGAACCCCATCTGATCTGGTACATGGAGACGCAGGTTAATGTACATTGTTCAGACTGAAGACCCACAAAACAACATACTTGTGTCCACTCTCCATGAGGATCAGGAGTTAGCAAGTTATATTGTTTTCAGGTAAAAAGTCGCTTTTCTTTATATATATTGGGTTACAGGTTCACTGGCAATAAGATATAGGCATTACACGCTTTGTAAATCTTTTTTTTTTTTTCTTTTTTGAGACAACTACTCAGACAAATAAAAACTAATACTTACGAAGTACTTTATGTTATCTTTAGTTTACTAATAACTCAAGGGCACTGGCTATAGCAGAAGAGGTAGTATTTTATATTCCTTAAATACTTAAATTTCTTTAGTCTGTTTCCTATATATTTTTCATATGCATATTATGGATTATTAGCACCTAGCCATGGGTATCAACTAGAGGCATAATACTGTATTAAATGCAATAGAGAATATGTGGAAGTAGATCATACAATCCACACCTTCAAGGAGTTCACCATCTTCTTAGGGGAACAAGAAAACAAATCCATGTCCATGGGGAAAGTGAAATAGCCATCATATATCAATAATGATGAATATAAACAGTATCTCTTATTGGATCTGTAGACAAACCTGAAATGTATACTATGTAGACACTATAATAGATATTACACACACAGGAGATTTAAAATGTAAAAAAAAAATTTTTAAGGACTTAAGTCATTTGTTCCAAACAATTGCCCCGAAGTTATTGTAAAAATTAACAGATAACTCCATTTTCTGTAAATAAATATATACATTTTCTGTCTCTTACTGTCAGCATTCAAGTTGTTCATATACTACCTATATGCATATTCATATCTGAGAATGCCATTAGATGATTCAAGATAGTTCTATTAATGTAGTATATTTATTCTAGGACTCTCCACCAAAAAGAGAGAGAGAGATCTTTTTTCCTATTTTTCAGTTAATTCATTTACAGGGTTTTTTTTTTCTTTTCCCCCTTATCTACCAAATAAATAAATCAAATTCTTAATTTTTAAAAAATTCTTAATTTTTAAAATTAATTAAAAATAATTTTAAATTAATTTTAATTTTTTAAAATTCTTAATTTTTTTCTCTAAAAATTGGAGCTATTTCTACTTCAGCCTTGGAGTATTCTTCTGCTGATTTACTGGTGTTCAGATTCAACACACAGCCTCTGTTTTCTCAAACTACTTTTTCTCCAACTGATGTCTATAGAGCTCCTTTCCTGGAATCACATTTTTAACAATCCTGCCCAAATTCTGAGTGCCAAATTGCCTTTCCTTGAAGAATGTCTGAGGTCTGTATATGTAAGATAAGATAGTGGAAGATGACATAGTCTCTACAATTTGTCTACAGAAATCTTCACCAAATGATCAATGACCACCTCTAATGGAAATATGGTTTCAATTCTCCCTTTGACAGATAGTCTAGCCTACACTCCCAAGAGATATGTTTTCCCTGTCAACCTTTTTTTTAAAAAAGTACATGCGCTGGTATTTGGGGCCAGTTTAACAACTATATTACCCTGTTGGTGTTATTCCGAAGTACCACATCTGCTTTCATACTGAGGTTGTGTTTTTCCTATAAATGATATATATAGTCTTACACCAGAAAGCATTTTCAACTCAGACTTCATTGCAGTCATTTCAAATCTGGAAGGAAAACATTCGAAGAATTCAGTGTGCTGTCTTTTACTACTAAAAACTGCTTTGCAGGGGCGCCTGGGTGGCTCAGTGGGTTAAGCCTCTGCTTTCAGCTCAGGTCATGATCTTGGGGTCCTGGGATCGAGCCCCACATCAGGCTGTCTGCTCAGCAGGGAGCCTGCTTCCCCTTCTCTCTCTGCCTGCCTCTTTGCCTACTTGTGAACTCGCTCTCTCTAATAAATAAAATCTTTTTTTAAAAAACTGCTTTTCATCAACGATCATGCAGATAATGTAGTGTAAGTTGGTTAATTGTTGCAAGAGAATATAATGGTCCTATCTGTAACTATGACATAATTCAATCAAAAAGATTGAAGGTCATCCAAGAGGCTGTCACTTCTGTCCTACTGTCTTTCAGACCACAACACTCAAGTACCCAATCTAACAATCAAACTAGCTAAACTAATAATCAGGTCCTGCCTTAACAGGATTCCAGAAATGTTACAGCCCTGGGACAGAGCAGTTATGAAAAATCTTCAGGTTATACTGGCTGCATTTCTGGCTATTTATCTTGCTTAAATCTCAGCACCTACCTGTCACCAGTGTATCTGCCTGGAATTTTGATTTCTCTCCCAATTCCCAGCTGTCTAGACTTCGAATCCTCTCCCTATTCTATTTCTTAATAGTTACTTTTCTCTTACCTAGGAAGAGTTCAAAACTAGAATTGGTGTTTTGGAAATGAAAGTTAGGGATACGATTTGCCCTGAGCTCCCTCATTATCCAATACAACACAGTTCCATTTAGGGACAATATCTAACTTAAGGGAGCATGACTGTGGCTTGCTAATAAGTCATTTGGTTTCAGTTGTTTGCTGCTTGTTTCTGTGCATTTTTATTTTAACTGTGGGTAACCAAGGGGATGGATGCAATGAAGTGTGAGGACGGCTGCAGAAAATACAGCATTAGTGTTGCTGTGAAAGAAGGATGATCATTCTTCGGGTAACTGAGATATAGTCAATTGCTGTTTGTTCAATGATATTTAAATCTTCCACAGTATCCCTACCTGATCCTTTAAACCTGCCTCAACCTCTCTCAGATCAGCTTCTTCTTCTTACTGGTTCGTACCTCCATGGTTAGAGAGAGATTAGTTTGTACACTACACCAGAGGTTTCTCAAGTCTTGCTGAGCCAAAAGTCACCTGAGCAGGTTTTTTAAAATATATGTTAAGTGGTCAGAACCCATACCGAATCAGCTAAATCAGAGTTTCTCTGGGGGAAATCTAGATACCAATATTTTTAATAGCTCCCTGGGTTTGAGAACTGCTATTCTACCCAATATACAGCTCTTGCAGCACATAGGACAGGCCCGCAAGGGAGTTATCTCTCTAAAGAGATAAGAAGTTTTAAAAAAAAATGTCAGTGACCACTGAGAGACAATCTGGATGTTGAGGCATGCACTCTGGAGTCAAAGAAATACGTGTTCAATTTTTGCCTCCGCTGCTTACTAGATATGCTACCAAGAACAAGTATCTAAATTTCTCAGACTCAATTGTATGGAGCTGTTGCGAGAATTAAATGAAATCACGTAGGTAGAACTCAGCAAAGATACCTACCAGAAGGCATTAACCAGCAAATTAGAGACAGTATAATGTTTATACTGTGAACAGAGATAGGAGAAGGAAGATTGCAGTGAAGTCTGTTAAGGTGAGTGGGGAGCTTATTATGGATCACAAAGCATGTGGAGGAGTTTTCTATAAATTTAACTGTAGATGTGTCTACACTTAGATTGATGATCAATAAGGCTAACTATAGTGACCGATTAAGTTAAAGCACCTGGTAAATTGCTATTTTAATACAATTTACCTCTCAATTTCAGGGTTTTAGCTATTGACTATGAAGCAAATTTTTCCATGATTTTAACTGAAATATTCAAATCACATTTTTATACAAGGATAGAATTTCAGCCAAATGTTACAAGAAGGGTGACCAGCCATTCCAGTTTCCCTGGGACTAAAGGGTCTTCTAAAACAGGGGCTTTCAGTGCTGAAACCATGATTATCCCAGGCAAACTGGGACTATTGGTATGCAAGATGCTTATAATCACACTATTGCCTCCTTACATTAATCCAGTTTTCTCTGTATAAACTGCCCACGATCCAGATCATCTCCATCCAGATCCCTGTATCCTGCAGCTGATCTTGTTTTCTGATTTCTTCAGCTGGGTTTTAGAACCTCTAAAAAGTCTTCCCATGATTCTTCCTTTTCCAGGTTAAGCTGAATTAATTTCTGTTGCTTGCAACTAGGAACCTTATTAAACTAGCCAAATCCACAAGGACAATTCTGGAATATTGTAATTATGATGCAATTTCTAACCTTTTCATGTGACTACAAGCAGGATTTATGAGGCAGTAATGTCAAAGGGGGTCATTGCACATAGTAGGTGCTCTAAATGCAGCCTTTTAGTGATCAAAAAAATTTTGTCATTCAGGAAACTTGATAACCACCAGCCAGTGTAGTAACAAGTCTGTGATACATCTTCATCATGGTTGGGGCGCGGGGGGCGGGGTGGGAATCAGTAGCAGAGATGCTGGAAAATAGCAGGAGAAACTCATTACGCATTTAAAAGCTACCTTCTTTGAGAAGAACCACAATTTGAAGATTTAGAAATGCCCATGTAAAAACTGAAAATGAAATGTAAGTAAAAATTGGTGTGTTTCCGGGGTGCCTGGGTGGCTCAGTGGGTTAAAGCCTCTGCCTTCAGCTCAGGTCATGATCTCAGGGTCCTGGGATCCAGCCTCACATCGGCTCTCTGCTCAGCAGGAAGTCTGCTTCCCCCTCTCTCTCTGCCTGCCTCTCTGCCTACTTGTGATCTCTCTGTCAATAAATAAATCTTTAAAAAAAAAAAAGTGGTGTGTTTCCAAGTGTTAGAAAGATTACAGGAATGAATAATAACCAAGACATTCAAAGAAGTAAATTTTTCAAGGTGTGGTTCTTTCATTAGTTAAAACACTCACTAAATATGCCATGTACTCCCCAGAGTATTATTTAATCATAAATTCCTTCTGAAATACATTTAGCTATCATTTATTATTTTTTCCAATGGAAGAGTATCGCCTGCTCCTTAGCAGTGCTCTTTTTCAGACTTACTTGTTCTCAGCTTTTTTTTTTTTTTTTTTTTTTTTTTTGATAATGTTATGGTTCAATGTCTAATCAAGGTTTGTGTTTGTCAGGTCACTTATTTTTTTTTTTTCATTTTATTTATTTTTTCAGTGTAACAGTATTCATTCTTTTTGCACAGGTCACTTATTTTTAAACTCAACCTTTCAAAAGCAGAAAGTCAAGACATTTCCATTTTTAACTTCTTTCAAGGCTCACAAACTACTGGAAGTTTCTGGATTCTTTTCTCCTTCAGTGAGTTTATTTTTAATTTACTCATATTGTTTCAATTAAAAATGCTCATACTTTTTTCAAAAAATTGGACAGGATATCTCTCAGTCGTTAGCCAGATGAAATCGAGAAATCCATGTATTCATTCCTTTCCCTAGTGAAGACTGAAAAATAGTGTAAACAGCAAACGTAGAGTCAAAAGATGCTACTATTGCCGTGAGAGAAGAATGTTAGATTTGAAAGGAAAAGCCGGCAGATATAAATGTCACATAACCCAATCCAACTGCTATATTACCCTGAGAAATTATTATGCATTTACTCTGGTTTTAAAATAATCTGCACAGCCACTATTTTCCTTTGTTCAAAATTAATAGTCTCCTTTCTTCCCTCCTTCTTTCTTTCCTTCCTTCCTTTTTTCCTTCATTCCTTCTTTGAATCTAAATGACTCGTAGAACCATTAAAAGATCCCAGTCAAGGAAGGAGAAAGGCCTGGCAGAGGGTGAAGTCAGGGAAGCTTCCAAGTGGGATAGCCTGTCCATTGGGATTGGGAAATAGAACAAAGAAACAAATAGATTTCTCACTGAAAGAGAAAGAAGTTACAAATATGCAAAAGGGGAAAACCTAGATGATGTATACATACACACTTGCTCTGAGCACTGAGAAGGTCTTGGGAACAGTGAAACCCCAATAGAAATCAGTGTATGCATCACTAAGATTTACCAGGACCCCTTGGATTGAAAGCTAATTCTAGGATGGAGCAAAAACATTACAGAATCAGTCTGGAATGTGTTAATCCAGAAATTAAGGAAATGGACCGAAAAATGATAAAACCATGTCAGACAGACAGAGAAGTTAGCTTGAACGGGGCCCCACTGACCAAAACTAAGACAAGTTAGTATCCAAAGACCTAGTTATAGATTATATCCTACTGAATAAAATGGGGTTCCATACATTTGCATTGAAATAAATAGTAATGTATGCCTTGCAGTAAAATGACAACTTACAAATGTAGAAGCAATGATAGAATTTGAAAATTAACATTTGTCAACCATAGTCATAATAATTAATTCAGGCAAAAAACATCAACAAAACTAGTGAGTCAAAGCTGAATGAAGACTGGGATATTTATATTGTGTAAAGTATCTCTTCACAAAGTACACATTAATTATAAAAGAGAAAAGCTTTACAGTGAAGAAATCTGGAAGATACCACCTTACTCAAGTGACCAAAGTTAACATTACCAATGATGGGACAAAACAACCCAAAGTGGCATCTGATGGGATACAGTGAAAAAGGCATGTGATCAGTACTATGATACTAATGGACTGAGTCTAATCAAAGGAAACACCAGATAATGCTAAATCCTACAAAGCAGTTAGTCCGTAGTTTTTTAGGTTTTTTTTTTAAGATTTTATTTATTTATTTGACAGACAGAGATCAAAGTAGGCAGAGAGGCAGTCAGAGAGAGACAGGAAGGGAAGCAGGTTTCTCATCGAGCAGAGAGCCCGATGCAGGGCTCAATCCGAGGACCCTGGGATCATGACCTGAGCCGAAGGCAGAGGCTTAACCCACTGAGCCACCCAGGGGCCCCTAGTCTGTAGTTTTTAAATAACTTAAGGTCATGAAGGTCAAAGAGAGACTGAGGAGCAATTCCGGATAAAAGGGAACTGAAGAGACATGCGGACTACACACAACATATGATACTAGATTGGACCCTTTTGTTCTAAGAGACATTATTGTAATGGGTACTGAAACTGTTTTATGAATCAACATGTCATGGGAGCATTCTGTACTATTCTTAGAACTTCTCTATCAGTTTAAAATGATTTAAAAAAAAAAAAAAAAAAAAGCCCTACTTCACATTTAGTGGGCAAGGAAGCAAAAGCAAAATGCCTGCCAGTGACAAAAAGCTAAATAGCATCTGACTTTGCACTGCAATTCCAAATCACCGTTCCAGTATTTTTTCTACTCTTCTCTCCGTCCTCAAGTAGGAAAAATGTCAGCCCCTAAGTTCAGAGGCTTTATTTTCTCTACCTGGCTGAATCCAAGGGCCTACAATCGTGGCAGGCTCATATTTGATGCTTGAAAAAATGCTTTGGATTATGGACTTGCACCGTAGAGTACTGAAAGACTGTATTTTGGAGTATTTTGTCTTTAAGCCATGCTTTTAATGCTTCAATTTTCATTTCAAAATTGATATTTCTGGACATATTCGAACAATAAGGAAAAGTGCTCTGCGGCTTTCAGTCTCTGCAACCTCTGAAAACTAGAAAGTAAAAAAGAATTTTCCAGTGATTTTCAGAAAGCAGAAGTAGATCATGTAAACAGCAAAATGGTTTATTGAGTGTTCTCCGTCCTCATTCCCACCTCTGAAGGCTGAGTTCATGTGCTCAATAAATGTCACTCTTTGCCCTTTACAGTCTGCAGGGCCTCCAAGAATGAGTCTAGACAGGTTAGCTTCCTCATTCCTTCATGGAGAACAAGATCTAACAACCACAGCAACTTATAAATGCTTTATGCTAATCCTTATAAAACTATGCAACCCAAACAAACTCATAAATTAAGTTTGGAAAAGACTGCGTAACCATTAAAATTCAGTTAATAACATCACTTAATGTCATAGATTATGTTATATTCCTGACGCTACATCGCCAATTTTGAATTTTAAAATAGAAAGGTGTATTTATGAGTTTAATTGGTTGCCTGTCAACTTGATTCTTTAATTTGGGGCAAGAGAGGCCATTTATCCAAAATACAAATGCCGCTTAATGAAAATTTTTTCTGATGAGTGTGATTGACGATGGTAATTTACTGCTTCATTCAACCATCTAACAAATATTTATTGAGTGTCAGTCACTGTTATAGGTAATAGAACTACTGAAAAAAAAAAGGTATATACAGAAATAGAACATGATAAGACAGCTGTTGAAAAGCTGAGTACAGTACTGCCACAGGATCCTTTTGCGTCCAGTATGCTTAGCGAACTCACCACTTTTATCAAACTATTGCAGAAACTGTATTAATGCCATGTTTCATGAAGTCCATTGGCCTCCATTTTGGGGAGAGTTCTAGTTTAAGCACAAAAATAAATCCTTGATTATCATGACACTCATATTTCAGAATTAGTAATGATATACATATGGCATAAAGTATGGATGCATCTTATTCATACTTCAAATTCTAACATATTGGACACCCGGACGGCTCAGTCATTAAGCATCTGCCTTCAACTCAGGTCCCTGGGATCAAGCCCCACATGGGACTCCCTGCTCACCAGGGAGTCTGCTTCTCCCTCTCCCACTCCCCCTGCTTGTGTTCCCTCTCTTGCTGTGTCTCTCTCTGTCAAATAAATAAAATTTTTAAAGAATAAATAGATAAATTCTAGCATGTTATACAGAGCATAATAGATTATTGGTAATACTTATTGAAGTAAATAATAAGGAATGAACCAATAAATGCTACGTCTTTCCCAGAGTTCTAATTTTTTAATTAGAATAGTATATTTAACCAAACTGAAAAGTTGTCATCATATGGCTATTTTTGTTAACATCTGCAAATATAAGTGAGAAATCACATTGCTATGTGGCTACTATTCTCATGACTTTTGAAAAGATTTTAAGGATACAGGAAATCTAAAAGTTTTACTGATTTCTTGGAATTGGATTTTTCATTGGACGGGATTACTAATTTAAAAGATTCTTTCCAGGACACGTGGGTGGCTCAGTTGGTTAAGCAGCTGCCTTCAGCTCAGGTCATGATCCCAGTGTCCTGGGATCGAGTCCCATGTCGGGTTCCTTGCTCGGCGGGGAGCCTGCTTCTCCCTCTGCCTCTGCCTACCACTCTGTCTGTGCTTGCTCGCTCTCTCTCCCTCTCTCTCTCCGACAAATAAATAAATAAAATCTTAAAGAAAAAAGAGTTCATTCTAAAAAAATAATAATAATAAATAAATAAATAAAAGATTCTTTCCATGATTTACCCAAGTTGCCTTTTTAGCTTCTTTATTTATTAAGTTTTCATTTTAATTCCTTTCTTTTGATGCCAAAAAAGAACAAAAAACAATCAACTCAGAGAGAGCGGAGTGTCCCAAGTGAAAGGACTCATAAAATCTTAACACAATTTAAATTAAAAAGGAGACAATAATGTACGATATTTTTAAAGTCTAAAGTAAATTATTGCACACAGTTTAAAGAAAACACTATTTCAGAAGTATGAGTTTCATATTAGAAAGTAGTTATCCATGTATATTAGACATTAGACAAGTAAGATTTTTTTTCTCCATCCTGATAGCTCACTTCATTAAAAAAGAGAACAGCTTCCAGAAGAGGTTATGGTTTTGAAAAATAAGAATGGTCTCACTTTAGGGCTCCATCTGCTCTCAGACAGAGTAGAACCAATGAAGTGGATACTCTCCAGAGAATACTAAACAGATTTGTATATAAAAAGTGTTGCACTCCATTTTCGGGCAGTTTGGTGACCAAACATGTTACTGGAAGTACTGTAAGTTCCTTGGAAGTGTTGGGGTGAGGGCAAGAGGGGATGGCTAGGGAAAGCTTTTTCTTACAATGGGAATTATAAATGTCCAAGGTGAAAAGATAAAGTTGCACTTTATCTATTCCACTGTGTTTTTGTAGGTATCAACCCCCATAATGCCGTCCTATAATTGCTCAATTTATGTAGACAGTGTATTTTGATGATCAAAGCACAGAATTTCTGTCTTCTTCCTTGATGTTGTTACAAGTGGTGAAGTCAGAGTAGGAATGGAGTCACTTTTCATGGTTTGTTATGCTTGAAATGCCAATATAAACTCCAATAAAAATTTTAGAAATCAAAGTCATGTTTATCTTTTCTTTGTGCTATCTACACATTAAACCAAGTATTGCTCTAAGTAAACCTCCTGAGTCACTAAATACTGATTGTGTGTGTATGTATGAGTATATATAATATATACATTTGTATATAAATACATTTAATAAAAAGTTTCTTTTACTCACAGGATCATAGAACCAGACCAGACCCCTGACTTTCACAGGTACATAACTAAACCAACAACAGCAAAAGGTTATCTACTTGCTTCCTTCTCTTTTTACTGTTGAGTGTTTCCTTCTTTAATTTATACTTTTACAATGTTATTCTATGGTATACTCTTTTAGTTATATTGAGGTATAATTGACAAATATTCTGTCGTATTCCTACAACAGACATAACCAGGCAATTTCTAGAAATAGGTGAGATTTTTAAAACAAAAATTAAAGAACTGTTTCTAAACTATTTTCTGAAGAATATACTTACTTATTTCCACAGTCATAATTATTAAGCTTCTATTTTGACTCGGGTACATTCCTACATGGTCTCCTTCCTCTCTCAAAAACCAAGAGATCAAAAATTATTTTCTCGGGGCACCTGGGTGTCTCAGTGGTTTAAGCCTCTGCCTTCAGCTCAGGTGATGATCTCAGGGTCCTGGGATCAAGCCCCACATCAGGCTCTCTGCTCAGCAGGGAGCCTGCTTCCTCCTCTCTCTCTGCCTGCCTCTCTACTTACTCGTGATCTCTCTCTCTCTCTCTCTCTCAAATAAATAAAAAAATAAATCTTTTAAAAAATTATTTTCTCATTCCACAAACAAATTGTAATCTGAGTATAAATTTTAATCAGAATGTTACATAAATAGGGGTGCTTGGGTAGTACAGTTGGTTGAGCATCCAACTCTTGGTTTGGGATCAGGTCATGATTTTGGGGTCATGAGATCAAGTCCCATGTGGAGTTCTGTCGTGTGTGAAGACTGCTTGAGACTCTCTCTCCCCCCACCCTTTTTCCCTCCCCAGATGTGCTCTCTCTCTCAAATAAATGCATATTTTAAAATATAGTTAATAAGGGCACCTGGGTGTCTCAGTGGATTAAAGCCTTTGCCTTCAGCTCAGGTCATGATCCCAGGGTCCTGAGATCAAGTCCTGCATTGGGCTCTCTGCTCAGTGGGGAGCCTGCTTCCCTTCTTCTCTCTCTCTGCCTGCCTCTCTGCCTGCTTGTGATCTCTGTCTGTCAAATAAATAAATAAAATCCTTTAAAAAAATAAAAATATAGTTAATAAAAGAAGAAAGTTACATAAATCTATTATCGTGGTTTTAGGTACTAACTACAAAAGGAAGTTACCGCTCTAGTGAGCACTCAAAATAGTTTAGTAGCATGTTGGTAATGCTTAAACTGAAGAGGAAAATAAAATGACACCAATATTTCCCTTGTCAGACTCTTTTAGCGCATTGCTTGTTCAACCAATGGCTAGATTACACATCTTGTATCTTTTACATACATATTTTAAAAATCCAATCTCTTACTTAATTAAGTTCAGGTTCTCACCTAGATGAACACAATAGCTACCTAAATGGTTTTCTGACACCAGCCTCACTGTAAGTCAAACTGTTTCTTTTTTTTAACCACTGTTACTATCACCAAAAAAAAAAAATGGTTACTTTTATAAAGTGCAAACTCAATCATAACATAGAAGAAAAAAATGGCCTTGAGCAAACAATTTTTGAAGCTGAGTGGTAAGTAAATCAGAGTTCATTAAAAAATAATCAGTACTTGTGTACATGAAATTTTCTAAAAAAGTAATCTCAAAGCTACGTTACTACAACTATGGTATGAGATACTAACAATTTCACATTACAGATAGTGTTTCTCAGATATATATTAATGTTAAAACCTTTGCAAAGAGTCAAACAGAAGCAGGTATTTTGTATTTCCATTTGGAATTTTAATGGCCTCCTGGTTGTTCATATTAGTAAATCAAATTTCAACTTTTCCCTAGAAAAAATTAATCACTGACGGGAAAATAGGAATAGGGAAGAACAAGCAAACTAAGAAGTCAAAACAGACTTTTTATTTCATCTCAGCCCATGTGAATCTTGAAATGAATTATTTAACCTTTGAGAACAGTCTCCCCATGCATCAAACTATAGTCATTATTTATTCCAAACACCACTCAAAATTCTTTCTCCAGTGGCATCATTATATAAGTGCAAGTAGTAGTTTAATAAAACAAAAAGGAAATACAATTTGCTAAAGCAAACTGACCAAAATCTTGTAAATTGGCACATATTCAGGAGATGACTAAAATATACTAGGAAGAAGAAGTCAAAATTCTGATAATTTTGCTCAGCTAGCACCTATAACCTATCCAGTGCTGACTCTTGGTTTTGACAATCCTTCAATGATCTTTCATTAGGTTGGTTTAGGCGACCTTAGGATCTCATGAGATTATTGAAGGTAATCAATAATAATGATAGATTTTCATTTTTCCCTTGCCTTGCATCCATTTCCCCTTCTAGTAATAAGAACATCTTAAATCTACTTCAAGAATCAACCCCTCCTCAGCTTTCAGCCCATGAAGGTCAGTTGGGACAAATACTACCCTCTCCATGGTGTAGGTTTGACCAATCCGTTAATTTCATCCTTTAACACCCCACTTTCGTGTGCTTTTTGCCTCTGTGGCTCTGTCCACATGGTTACCTAGGCAAGCCCTTCCCCTTAAGTTTGTGTTTTAAATTATCACATCCAAACAATCCTAAGCTCATGCCTCTGCCCTGAAGTGTTTCCAATCAAATAAAGCCTCTCCTTCACTAGAAATTAGTAGGGCATCATACCTGTACCAGTGGCACCAACTGGAAAAATCCTTTTCTATTGATTGGACTTGTTTTGAGGGCTGGGGATGGCATTTGTCTTCCTCTCTCAGTAAGACTGTAAGTTCCTTCAATGTCTTCATTGGGACAGAGTCTTGTTTCACAAGTAAGTAAAGTGTCTTACTTTAGTAATACTTATAATCCTATTATAAATATATATACTATATACACAGAGCTGAATGAGATGCGGCATCATCTTACGTCACAAATTGATCAAATCATTGAGCTTTTCCCAGAGCCCGTTAACGTATATACCTATATTTCAGTGCTAGAATACATACTTCTGTATTAGATTTCTAGCGCCGCTATGCCTCAGTACCACAAACTGGATGGCTCCAAAGAACACAAGTTTATTCTCTCACAGTTCTGGAAAAAATTCCCAAGTCAGGGAGTCAGCTGGGCTATTCTTTCTCTGATAGATGGAATGGAGAAGTCCTTCCTCTCCTAGCTTCTGGTGAAGGCCACCTATCCTTAGACGTGCTGGGTTGGCAACTGCTTTACTCCAATCTCTGCCTCTACTGTCACATGGCTTTCTCCTGGTCTGTTTTGTCTTCACTTGGGCTGTTGGCTCCTTTCTCTGTGTGTGTGCATGTCCAAATTCCTCGCATCCTTTAAGGACAACAGTCATTTGGAAACAGACCCTACCCTACTGGCCTCATCTTAACTTGACCATATCTGCAAATACTCTATTTCCAAGTAAGGCCACATTCTACAGGTAAGATGGGTTTGGACTTCAACGTATATTTTGTGTGTGGGGGTGGGGGGGATGGCACAATTCTACTTGCAAGAACAATTAATAATGCTTGGTGCATAGTAAATATTCAAAATATATTTAAAAATGGGAAAAAATGGTCTACATATGAAGTATTTATGTTACTTAACAATATCTAGTTTATACACAGACACTTATCAACAACATGTACAGAGAAACATGATACTGCCAAGCAACACAATAATTTTTCAGTAACTAATCACCAAAAAATGGCAACCGGTTAGTTGCCTGAAAAAGAATTCAAAATAATTAGGGAACTTCAATGAAATTCAAGAGAACACAGACAACTCAATAAACAGGGAAACAATGCATGAGCAAAACAAGAAGTTCAGTAAACAGAAGTCATTTAAAAACACACACACACACAACAACAACAACAAATTCTGGATCTGAAGAATCCAGTAAATGAAATTAAAAATATAATAGTAAAATTCAATAGCAGGCAAAAGGGGGAGTCTCCAAAATTGAAGATAGATCTCTTGATATCATCCTAAGATTTGTGTGGTAGCTATGAGGAAAGAGAAAGTCTCTTTCCACTGAGGTTAATAAGTTCTGAGGATGTGAATCTAAAGCTATCAGAAGCCACCACCACGAGAAAGCCTGCGGAAATGGGAGTGATGGAGAAGAGCCACGCTGAGAATAAATCCAACACAGAGGGAACCAAAAAGAAGAAACTAATGATGATATGACTTCATTGAAGAGCATGAACTCAGCGGTGCTAGGCATTCCCTAGGCTCTCTCACACTATGAGCCAATAAGCTTCTGAGTGAGTTTGGTTTTTTGTCCCTTATTAATGGAGTTCTAACCAGTAAACTCTTTCATGGCTTTCTATGTCTTCCCTTTCTTATCTGCAAAATTGGTATAATAATTCTAATATTATTGCTGAGAGGAATAAGTGAATTAATATATTAATATATTTAAGGTCTGTATATGTGCTTAATATTACATATAATTATTAGTTATTATTTTCAAACGTCTAAATTTGACTCTCACACATTTAAAAAAGCACCCTCTCCCACTATTTTGTACCTTCTTTTTTCTCTTCAATCTTCCATCACTTTTATCCCTTTTCTCACTTTCAAAAGAGGCCTGGATTCATGATTCATAGAAAATAGAAGCAATCAGAAAAGAACTTTCTCACTCTCTTAGCACCAAAGCTAAAATCCTAAGTAATTTGCATGCAAATATTTAGCCTTCTGTCCTATCACAATGTATGAACCATCCCTTTTCCTATCTAAAGCCAAACTATCTATGCACTGAATTTAGATCCCTTCCTGCATGCTCAAGAAATTTGCTTCTATAATTATCTTTCCCCCTGTTATATCAACAGATTTTCTTTATACTAACATTCCCATCAGTATATGAACTCCAACATATAGATATCCTGCACCATAGGTAAAAACGGGGTTGGAAGGATTGATTCTGGAGAATGCTATTGATTCTGATGTCCTGGGTTGAATGACAACCTGCACACTTTACTAGATGTGTGATCTCAGGCAACATAGTTAATATCTCTGTCCTCAAATTTCCACCAAACAGAAATAACAAGACTGTTTCCACCCTATTGCATATATGAAGGTGCCTGGCATATTGTAACTGATATATGTGTGTATTAAAATAATAATCATCATGTAATAAATCTCGCTATAGTGCACTGGCTCCAGCTACCGCTCACTTTACCTAAAGCACTGTGCTGTGCTTGCACTGTCTTCACTCTCCTGCAGAGCATTTGCTCTTGAACTCCCACCACTCAGGCTTCAGGGTTCAGCCCCTCATCAATACCATCCTTCCCAAGGCCATCAACTCCTCTGTGTTTTCAAGTGCAGTAGTGATTTCTGTCTTCACTGTACTGTAACTTTTAGCAACATTTGAATCAAATGATCTTCCCTTTTTTTTATTTTTAAGATTTTTATTTATTTATTTGACAGATAGAGATCACAAGTAGGCAGCGAGGCAGGCAGAGAGAAAGGAGAAGCAGGCTCCCTGGTGAGCAGAGAGCCCGAAGTGGGACTCGATTCCAGGACCCTGGGATCATGACCTGACCCGAAGGCAGAGGCTTTAACCCACTGAGCCACCCAGGCACCCCTCCTTCTTTTTTTTTTTTTTAAAGACTTTCTTCAGTGAGCCCCCAGTATTTGCACTCTTGCTTCGTACTAATTCAGTGAGTATAACTTCTCAGACTTCTTAACTGGCTTTGCCCATTTTTTTGACCTGGAAACTTGGTAGTGCTTCTCCATCTACCCTCATCTCCTAGGGGAACCATCCACTCTTGTAGATAAGATACTGCAATAGGCAGGTAACTTCCAAATGCTATCTTCCTCAATGATCATCTCAGACCTGTAAACCCAACTTAAAATGGAAAAATTAACATGCTACAATTGAACTCTTAATTTTTTTCTAAGCTCCCTACCCTGACCACCCCCCCCTTTTTTTTTTACCATTTCCTCTATTTTGGCAAAGAAAAACACCTCCTTTCCAATTTTTCAAGTCAAAAACCTGAAGTCCAGCTTGACTGAATCTTTCTATCACATCTGCATTCAACTCTCTAAAAATTACTGTTCGTTCCACTTGCATCATATATCGACCATATTCTTCTCAGGATTTCCACTCTCACTAACCTACCTAAGGTTCCCATCATCTTTTGCCTGAATTATCACAATAGCTTCTTAATTCATAGCCCTTTTTCCATCTGTTGAAGTTTGAGTTCTTCAGGAAGCAATCACTGAGATGGAGTTAGGAGTGCAAAAAGTGTACTGGCTGGGGGCAGGGAGTGGTAACACCTGTGAAAGGAAAACCAAGGAAATGGGGTTTGGCAGAGTTTTGTGATGAACAGTGATGCCAACCTGGCAAAGCCTCTGCCAGCCCAGCAAAGGGCTCTGAAGCAAAGTTGTCCCGTTAGAGGAGTCCTGCATTGGGTAGAAATGGCTGTGCTCTTGTACCATCACCTTGCTCAGTGATCGGGTGGAGCCACTCTAGCAACTGGGGCAAAGCCATGATGAAGCTTACAACCAGATGCTGTCAACCCTCTTCCCTGCTGGGCAGCGAGTCCCTTCCTGAAGGGATTGAATTGGCATAAGTCTCCATTTCCTCGGACATCCTTCCTCCTTGCCATCTAGTCTTGCTCCTCCATCATGTTCTAGACAAAGCAGTCAGTGTTACTTTTAAAATGTGAGTCAGAGCATCACATTCCTCTGGTTAGAAGCCACCAATAGTCTCTCACGTCATTCAACATAAAATCCATGGCCTAGAAAACCCTTTGCCACCTCTCCCCTCATTCTCTCCCTAACCTCATGTAACCACTTCCTTTTTTTTTTTTTTTTTTTTCACTCCAATCCACCTCCATCAGGGCCTTTGCATCTGCTGCTTCCTCCTCCTCACGCATCTTTCCCAAAACATCTGCATTTCCTTTTGGTCTTTGTTTAAATGTTACTTTATTTAGAACATTCTCCTTGACCCTTCCTTATAGATCCAGTATGTGTATGTCCATACACCTCCACCTGCACTTTCTATCCCTATGCCCTATGTTATTTTTCTACATTCTGAGGCTTAATAGATTGTTCACTTACTTTTACATGAGCTTCAGGAGAACAGGGACTGTTTCTCTATTCACTAATGTGAATTTACTTCTATTTCTATGGTAGGCATATAATAGACCCTAAGGAAATGTTTTGAATGAATGAATTTTTCTCCCCACTTCCTCCCATACTTTCCAAAAATCTAGTCTCAATACAGCAACTAGAATGGTATCTCTAAATTTAAATCCAGCCATTAGAGTTCAAAACCTTTTAACAACTGCTTGCAGTGTTATGACGTTCTACAGGACCTAGCCCTTGGCCACTAACATAATTACCTTCTGTTATTCCTTTTTCTTGTTCCATGTCAACCAAACAAGCTCTTTGCTGCTTTTTGAGCACACCCAGCTTATCTGACACCATTTCAGTGCCTTTGCCCTTCCTCTTCCCTTAGTTAGAATGCTCTTCCACAAAGATATTCACATAGCTTTGCTCAGGTCTTTGTTCTAAAGCTCTACCTTGGAAAGGGCTTGTCAATCCAACTACCTATAATAGCACCCACTGCCATCTTCGGGTCCTCACAACACTCGTTACAACTTAACTTTATCCATACTTGTCACTACTTGATACATGCATTTAAGTTTATTTGTGTCCTTCCTACTAACATGTAAGTTCCTTGAAGGTGAGAGATTTTTTTCTGGTGTCTAATGATTTTTTTTAAAGATTTTTATTTGTTTATTTGACAGACAGGGATTACAAGTAGGCGGAGAGAGAGGAGGAAGCAGGCTCCCTGCTGAGAAGACAGCCTGATGTGGGGCTTGATCCCAGGACCCTGGGATCGTGATCTGAGCTGAAGGCAGAGGCTTTAACCCACTGAGCCACCCAGGAGCCCCTGATTCTTTTTTTTTTTTTTTTTAAAGCAAGGAATACACCGAACATGTCTCCATGTCCTCATAACAAATATATACTCGAAACGCCCGGTCCAAATTTTTGGGAAATAAAGCCCAAGGGTAAGAATTAAAGAGACTAGTACGTGGTGGAATTATAGCTTCTGAAATATTTGGACTTTTTCCTTTTGGTAAATTTCCCCTCCGCATTAAGAATTATTAATGCAAGTATTTTATTCTCTCCCAGAAAATCAAGCAAAGAGGAATCTGCTCACAAATTCCACCTTTTAGAAACTTTGCTATATCTTTTATATTAACCAAAGGAAGTTAAGTCTAGACCTCTTGTGACAGAAATTAAATTAATAATCTTACCTGTGACTCTAATTACTTAGCACACTATAACACACTAGTTAATTGCTAAATGGGTTTGAATTGATTTCAGATCTCCAAGACTTCAAAATATTAAAGATATACACATATTCTTCATCCCCCAGATTTTCATGTGGAAAGACTTTGCTGGAGTGAATTCATAGCCTTTAGCTGTACCTTTATTCACTTGTCTGCATGTTGGAAAAATCGCTCATCCGCTTGGTGCATTTGGAAAATGGAGTCCAATGTGCTCCTTCATCTTTCCCTTCTCTTTGTGAGAAGCAGCTATCAACAGAAAGCACATAATCTATGCCCCTCCTTGCCCTAAATTTTACACAGTCAGGTACCCAAATGGGAGGTCAGTGGCTGCTTAGGTAATGCCTGTGCCTTTGCAGGGAGGTTAAATTCACACATGAAATAATCACAGATATTCTTTGCTACAGGCAAAGCCATATTTTTCCAAGTGTGATTTCCAGACACAATTCTTATGTTTGTTTCTCAGGGGCTTCCAAGTCAAGCACAGAGAAAGTTGTGTTCTGCCTTGACCTACAAAGACACTAACAACTCCATCCATTTTCCTTTCAATTTGATAAATGGTATGGCAGCTGGATTAAAAAACATTTGCATGTTTCCTTCTTGACTTCAAAATATTTATGTAATTTTCTTTTTCTAATCCAGTTTTTCTTGCTGAAAAGTTCAAAAACATTTAAATGAAGTAATAAGAATGAATATAGAAGATGAACCAAGGACAGGATTTGGTATCATAGAGGGTAGCCTCTTTAAATACTTGCTTTCTTTTCTTCTGACCATTATGGGTTGATAATCTCCATTCAAAAGAGAATAAAGAAAAGTCGTCCCTCCCATGAAATTCCCAGCTCACCTTGTCTAACCTTGAAGTCTCACATCCCTCATATCAAATCAGTGTGATGAATGACACTCAGCCCTGCTGACTCCTACTAGAATTTCAATTAATCCTACCTTTTAAATTCCATGATTCTCTGTCCTTTCTTGTCCTATCTCCTAGAAAATTTGAGACACCTCAGTAATGCTTAAAAGCTGAATTTCTTTATGGATATTTCCACAGTCATCTCAATAAACCTGCCTTCTATTTTCAGAGTAGAAGTATGTCTGGAATATCTGCCTATTGAAAGAAGAATCCATTCAATAAGCATTAATTATAAAAATGAGTGATATATAACAGCCCTACAGAAAAGGGGGGGGGGGTAAGTAGCCTACAGTAAATGACCCTGGAAGTTAACTAATTTGTCAGTAAGTCTCTTAGGACATTACAAAGCATCAAATTTCAAACCAAAATCTGTAAAAAGAGGTTAAGTAGAAAATGAAATACATATATATTGTCTTTGGGGGATGACAAATATAAGGAAGTAATTTTAAAATGTATATTTTTCATGAGAGATGTTAATCCTAGATTAAGTTCTAAAATGACTGTTCAGTAGGCTTCATTAAGAAGCACAGTGGATGAATACTACATGTATATCTTGAGGTTTCTTTCCTCTCCAGAAAAACATCCACATTTTTCATTTTTACTGAGTCCGATTTCCCTTAAGACACCACCCATAAAAAGTGATTTGCGAGGACCCAGCAAAGAGTAAATATACCAAAATTTAATATGTTATCATAATGATAATTCACATGTATTAGAATTCACATGTATTATTGTTTGGGAAGTGTTACAGACATGAATAGACATGATATAAATGTGAAGAGATAGGGAGAGAACAAATTGTTTTTTAATTCAAAACTTCAGAAAAATAAAAGCAAATGAAATTTAGAAATTGTAGAGCAAACATCCAGGTTTAATCAATATATATTTAATGAATAAACAAATCAGTGAATGAATAGATGGATGAATAAATGGCATCAGATTATTAAAAAAAATTTTTTTTCTTACAATATTATATGTACATGTGTGTGATGAAAGAGAGGATATATGTGATGCATATTTTATTGGTGGCTCTAATAACAAAAAAATTACTTGAAATTTCCTAAAAAAATGATGTATACTATATAATAAACATGCCCATCATCTATATTAAATATTCAACTACTTCATGAAAACTATCACAATTTAATAAGTAACTTTTTTCACAGTGAAAAATGTCTCATATTTGTGACTGTTCTACACATATCAATTTTAATTTTTTAAGTGCCTGTTTAAATACTATGACAAGAATATATAGAGATTTCTAATCACATGAATCAGTATCTCATAGAAATAGAAAAAATAACGTGTTACTGATTGTTTTATAGCCACAAAACAACGGAAGAATTTACATTTTTCATATCATCAGGAGGCTTGCTATCAAATTGTTTTTATCTCATGAACATATCTCAAAAGAGCAGCATAAAAGCTTATAGGATCTTATCCAATCATTTCCCAAATTTAATATTATAGATCGGATAGATACACTGGCTTATAAATACATTCCCAAGTGAGATTAATAATAATCAAAAAACAAGTAATAACAAATTATTAAAGCAGCAATTGAGCCCAGAAGATCACATTCAACAGCATACGATCTCCATAAATTTATAAAAACTAGTTGTAAATATGACCCCCAAACCACTTCTCTTAAATTGGCACCAATTGCTATTTTAGACCATCTTCTCTTCTGTTGGCAGGGGATAATAATGAGGTTCCAGATTAATAAGAAATGTTTCCTTATTAAATTTAACTAAGGGGACTTTAGGTTTTGTCTTGCCATATTGAACTTTTTTATAAAAATATTTATAGATTTATGTAAAATATTAATTTAAAAACCTCATAGCATTTTTCAGAGGTAATTTTTGCTTTCTTGTCAAGGGCTATGCCATGCACAAAAATGTCCTTTACTGAGATAACTATAAATAACCTGCCAATGGCGCTTTCTATTCCTGGTAGAACTACTGTGAGTCCTTATAAAAGTAATAAACTACTCCATATTCAGTTATTTACAAAATGGGGATTGAAAATTTACATGTTTCTTTACCTTTTTCCTAACCATCTCAGATATTAGCTCATCCTGACCTCCCGAGGGCCCTGGAAAGTACATAAAGTGTGTATTTTCATTCCAGTGTTAAAGGTTAGGAAACAAACCAACTTATAACTCTCTAGACAGGGCAATTTAGTCAGCGTTTGGGTATAAAAAATAACACTTCACTGTATGTCTAGATTCATTCTAAGAGCAAAGATTCCTATGATTTTGGATTTGAGATTTTTAAAATATTATTTACCTTGGGATCTATAGTTACATTTAAAAAATTATAGTCTTTTTTCTATTTGTGGTCAGATCGACATATCTAGCCCAACTTGTTTCTTTTTAATCTGTGGTACATCCTAATATTTTTGGATAGGCAGACCTAGACACAGGCATACACATACCAGTTTATGTTTTCTCTCAAAGAGTCTCTGTCCTTTTGTGGTCAAGAGACTACCCTGGCCCTTCTGGCCCTGTCCCTTCTATCCCCTACAAGTCATATCTGCCTATGTATGATACAATTTCTTACATCCCACTGCCAAACTGCTTTCGTCATTGAAAAACAAGTGCAACAACAAATTTCCTCACTATTTCCCTATATAAATGCTATTTTCCTCCAAACACATTCCTCCTGCACCTACCCAAATGCAAATAATAATTATTTTTATATTTCTCAACCTGTACAGGGGCATGGGTTAATAGCAGAGGAGAACGAGCACCGAACTGAGAGCCAGGCCTCCTAGTTCTACCTGTAATTGGCTATGTGACACTTGGCAAGTCACTCAATATCTCAATTTCAGAAGGCATCCAGCGAGATAAACACTAACTCTTCCAGATTTAACATTTCATAATTGTTCAAAATGAAAAATAATTGCTTATAGAATACAAGGGTTATTTACTTCTAATATGTAACAAGAAGAGACAACAGAGTCTACATTAGTAAAAAGTAGGGTGTCATTAATAAAAAATATGATCCCCAGATTGAAAGTCTGTCTCTTGCCACTCCATTTATCAATTACAAGTTTTCATCACCGTTTTATCTAACCTAGAGTATAAATCAAGACAAACACCCTAAGTCATTCTAAACTGATGGTCCTAACTGAAAATTTTTAACAAGGCATTATAAATCCACTGGTAATGGATTTCTATCTATCTGTCATCTATCTATCTCTATATCCACATTATTTAAAAATGAAAGTTATATCTTGATTGATCTTTTACTTCACAGCAGAAAAACCTACACAGATTTTTTTTTTACCCAAATTGGAGTTTTGAGGTCTGAAAATATAATCTCTTCAGCATACACAAAATTCTTTTGGGATGTCCATGTTAGACACCCCCAAAAGGAAGACAGTTCTTCAGGGCACTTAGGTATATCAAAAGCAGTCCATATGAACTACCAATTAATTTAAACTTCTCACACATTCTAAGTCAGAGAATATAAGATAGTTTCAATTTTGAGAATCAAGTCAAAATTATAAGGGCAGACATTTAAAATTAGGAATAAATTGCTATCAAAATCTTTCCCACATGGGAACTCTTGGTTGCCCCTCGGAAGTTAATAGCAATGAAATTTTATACATTCAAACAGTGAATGATGATTCCTGTAAACAATGGGGAGACAGCTGGTGATCAAATATTTGTTAATTGCCCAGAAATTATATAATTTCATGTCTAAATGTACTGGTTTTAGTTAATTCTTCACCAAAAATTTTTGCTTCTGGGAATAAAGTGAGACAAGTTGTGGTATTGAGATAGTGAATAAAATAAGATGTGTGAATGCACTTATATTATTATAGAAAACTTTATCAACAATGAGTTTTATCTCCTACCAGAAACAAATGTGGAAATGAAATAGATTTAAAGTTCTTTTGGCAAAGTAAAAGTATAAAAGACTAGAAATGAGAGACAATATAAACATGTCCCTTCGGAAGATTTCATCATCTCGGCAATACCAGTTGTGGGTTAAACAAAACCTATTTAATTATCTGAGCAAAAACTCAAATACACTCAGAAATGGCGTCACCGAAGTTAGAATTATCTCAAAAATATTCTCACTAATGACATAAAAAGTGATTTTAATGTAGAACTGTAGTATCAAAACATTATAACTATTAGAACCAGCTAGAATAAGTTAGGTAACAAGTGACCCCAAATCTCTGTGCATTATGACAACAACAATTAATTTTCACTCAAGCTTTATATTTGCCAAGGACTGTTAAGGCTCAGCTACATGTTGTCTTTTTCTAGGACACAGTTTTCCGTCTGGAATATTGATGCTCTTTGGCAGAGAGAAAATAACAACAACAATATGGAAAACCACACACAGGCCCTTAAAGCGTCTGCCTGGAACTTACACAGGTCATTCCCACCCATATTTCTTTGGCTGGAGAAAGTCACATGACCACTCCATTGTTCAGTGGGGCTGGGGTATCCTCCCACAGGATGGGGACACCACAGAGGAGGATCCCTAAGGGAAGAAAAATTGATATACAGGCACATTCTACTTAATGCCCATACAATGTTGTGTTGAGTTTTGGATATGTAAACATAATTTTTCCACTGGCCAAAATATGTTGTACATTCTATGAAGTTGATCTTCACAAATCAAAAGGCTTTCTACAACAAAAATAGAAACCAGAGAGACACTCATGCACTCAGTGCCTGTATTTTATGAACAATAGTCCAAAGTACCCCAAAATTCTAAACCTGTTTTCTCTTCTTAACTAGGCATAGCTTTTTTCCTTTTGTTATGCAATATCAAACCTGAGGCATGTTTACTTGCTCGTTTTTAATATAATTTTACTAGAAAAATACTCAATTTAACATAGGAGAATAAATTGAACCAAAATGGCTAGGATATTCGGCGGGAATAAAAAAGAAAATAGAGGAAAGGCTGAAAGTTGCTTTAGAGTACAGCTCTTTGTAAAAAATAGGTTGGTATTGGCATAGGAAGAGAAGGAGACAAAAAACAAATGAAGATAGGCCTGCTCAGTCATACCCATAATTCTGGTTTATTTTCTCTCCAGAGAATGTTGCTTCCTGATGTAAACTTAGACAGAGTTACTGTGTTAAAATATCATGAGTGTATGGCAAAGAGATAGCCACATTTCCAGTTTGAGTAACCAAAGGAAAAAAATCTGTTCCAATTAATATCTTGTTAATAAGAAAAAATGCAAAAGAGGATCTCAAACTTCCTTTCTGTACTGCTGAAAACTCCAGAAATCTAAAATTATCAGGTTATATATCAAGGGCCCTTTGTACCAAAGTAAAGCTTAGAGATCCAATTCTGTTCTGTGATCATTCAATTATTAGCTATGACCAAGGCATTTCAAAAGTCTGAGTCTGGACAATCACGCCTCCTACACAGAAAGTTGTTAGCAATAAATGCAACAGTTTATGTAAGACATGAGCACAATATCTAGCAAACATGAATATTCTGTGTGTTGATTTGCTTTGGGCATGCTGATAAATGTCCAGAATAATTCTGATTTTCTAAAATTTGATGTTTTTCATAAATGAATTGGACTATGTTCTTTTCCATTTCCTTAATAAACCAAATCTCAACTCTGATATGCCTGAGTTTTCTTTGGCATGTGAAGTTCATTAGTTTTATAGCAAACAGATTTAGGATGTCAGTCTCCTAACCTCCAAATTTTTTGACTAAGAATGTATTCTGCTGAACAAAAATAATAATGCCCCAAACTTGTTTATTCAGCAGTATAACTTCAAGAAGCTTTAACAGCTTACTGACTAAAGTATAAACCTGTTAGGTTTCACTTATGGAATCTGTTATCACAGCTTCTAGTTATTACTCTCTCAAGAGCCTGGCAAAGCAGTTGTACAACGTGATCACGATTCATCTTCCCCAGTGTGAACAGTTAGTGACAAGATAAAAAATACAAGCTTGAAAAAGAAGCTGAATTTTCAGTGAAAAGTTTAGCCTTGTTAAGCATGCAATTGGCATAATTTCAGATAAAGAACAGAACAGTTCACTTCTTTGCATAAATAATTTAAGAATCAGCCACTCTGGTAGCAGCCACAGTGAATGAAAATTGCTCCATCTGCAGATTTAAAGTTCTCTGGCATCAACAATAGACTTTAGACCATACAGATAACTTCCTGGCTATGCTCAGGAAATACAGTTTCCAAATTAAATATCTCTTGCTTCTTTCAAAGAGTGTTTTTTAAACACTAGGTCTAAACATAATATCACAAGATCATTTGTTATATAAAAAGTGATAGTGGCAGCAAATGTAAGGGGTCACTGAGGGGTTAACAAACAGAATCAGTTCTGCACAGTTTCAATTAATCTGTGGTTTATTTTGATATTCCTTCTTGATTGTTTTTTATCTTTTCTTTGGAATAAGAGTGACAACTAGCTCTCTAGAAAAGGTAAGCTTACAGGGATAGAACAAGAAGTTAGTTGAACAAATTCAAAGTGAAACCAGTCTATAAAACCTAGTAGTACACATCTCTAGTGCAGAGAGAGTGGAATAATTTCCTTGAGTTGATGAATAGTTTTTCTCTTTATTCCTTTATGTTCTTGTCACTCTGGTAATAAACAAAGTCCTAAGGTGATGAATTTGTGATGATTCATAAACACACATAAACACTTTTCTGTATCATTGAGGGATAGCTCTACCAGTATCTTCCCTCCACCCCACCCCCAGCAGAGGAGCTCTCCAGCATTATTGGCATTACTGAACGCTACTGCATTAAGCTTCTCTGATCCCTACACACTAAATGACAATATTGTTCCCCTCTCAGTAATGATAAGCAAACAACAATCCTACACATTACCAAAAACTTCTTTCCCCAAGAAGATAGAGCAAATATCACATACAGCAATCAACATGTTCACTATTAGATACTGCCTTGAGGAATCCAGTATGTTAGGAACTTCATCTTCCATTTCTTTTAAATTAACATGTAATGTATTATTAGCCCCAGGGGTACAGGTCTGTGAATCGTCAGCCTTACACATTTCACAACACTCACCATAGCACATACCCTCCCCAATGTCTGTAAGTTCTTAAATGGTGTTATCTGTTGCAATGATTGCCACTTTGCTGAGCACTTTAAGGACAACAGAAACAGGAATCTGTGGTGCTCAAACAGGAAGAGAGAGATTTATGTTTTCCTTGAATTCACCTCCTTGCTAATCCCCTGATTTCTTCTAAGTTGAGACAATGACCTGGGAGTTAGATAATTGGATCATTCCTTCCCTCTTCTTCCTATATCTGTTGCCTCCCTAATGATTGCCTGAAGCTACCCCTTTTTCTGATTTTTTTTATTATTATTATGAGATAGTTCAGTCACACAAAGGTATAAGGAAAATAGAATGAATTTCACAAACTCACTAGTTGGCTTAGAAAACAAAACATGACAAATAAAATGGAAGACACTATGTCCTCTTCCTCAATCCATTCCTTCTTGCTTTGGAAGGTGGTAACCACTAGCTTACACTTGGTATTTGTCATCCTCATATCCTTTGTTTTTTCATTCCCATGTACTTGTAAATACTTTCATTACATCTGTGTGGGTCTATAATCAATAGCCTCATATAAGTTGTATCTCAATAAATGCATTTTTTCACAACTCCTTTTTCCACTGAGCATCGTTTGGGAGATTATACTTATTGATGCAGTTAAGTCTAATTAACTTATTTTCAATTATATTGTATTTTATTTTATAGATATGCCACAATAGATGTGTTTGTTCTCCTGATAATGAAATTAAATTTCTACTTATTTTATTTTTTTAAAGATTTAATTTATTTGTCAGAGAGTGTGCACATAAGCAGTGAGAGTGGCAGACAGAGGGAGAAGCAGGCTCCCTATTGAGTAAGGAGCTTGATGTGGGACTCGATCCCAGGACTTCGGGATCATGACCTGAGCTGAAGGCAGAAACTTAACCAAATGGGCCACCCAGGTGTCCCTCTACTTAGTCTCTACATAAACTATACTAGTCAGTCTCTCTCTCTCCTCCTTCTGATTCACCACATATATGTTGCATGTTGCCATGCGTTCTTAAGCATGTTTTCTTGAGCACACACCAGGTTATCTTTAGGTTATATACCTAAAATTGGAAATGCTTGTTTGAAAAGTATATGTATCTCTAACTATGATAAATATTGCCAAATTGCTTGCCAATTGGTTTTTACCAATTTAGACACTTCCATAGATAGCATAATAAGAATTTATATTACTCTATATCTATACAACTACTTCAGGCGTCAAAGCTTTTTCTGACCTAATATGTGTGAAAGATATGTCAACTTAGTTTCATTTCCAATTCCTGATTTTTTCTTTCTTTTTTCTAAGATTATTTATTTATTTATTTGATATAGAGAGAGAGATCACAAGTAGGCAGAGAGGCAGGCAGAGGGAAAGAGGGAAGCAGGCTCCCCACCAAGCAGAGAGTCCAATGCAGGGCTTGATCCCAGGACCCTGAGACCATGACCTGAGCTGAAGGCAGAGGCACAACCCACTGAGCCACCTAGGTGCCTGCTGATTTTTCAAAAAGTTGAGAATCTTTTAAAGGATGTACGATGACCCTTCTGAGTTTCCCTTTTGGTGAAGTTTTTGTTTATGGCTTTAGCAGAGCCTCTTAGGGGACAGCCCATAGCTGACTTCTCTAGAAATAGAGCTCTCTATTTGTAGTTAGACACAGGGCTACCCAAAGCCAGGATTTTATTTCCAAGTCTTTTTTTCTTTTTCCTTTTAACATTATGTTAGTCACCATACAGTACATTAGTTTTTGATGTAGTGTTCCATGATTCATTATTTACATATAACACCCAGGACTCCATGCAATACATGCCATCCTTAATACTCATAACTGGGCTAACCCATCCCCCACTCCCCTCCTCTAAAATCTTCAGTTTGTTTCCCAGCGTCCATAGTCTCTCATGGTTCATCTGCCCCTCTGATTACCTTCCTTCATTTTTCCCTTCCTTCTCCTAATGTTCTCCATGCTATTCCTTTTTTTCCACAAATAATTGAAACCATATGATAATTGACTTTTTCTGCTTGACTTATTTCACTTAGCATAATCTCCTCCAGTTCCATCCATGTTGATGCAAAAGTTGGGTATTCATCCTTTCTGATGGCTGAGTAATATACCATTGTATATATGGACCACATCTCTTTCATCCATGGATCTGTTGAAGGGCATCTCAGCTCCTTCCAAAGTTTGGCTCTTGTGGACATTGCTTCTATGAACATTGGGGAGCATGTGGCCCTTCCTTTCACTACATCTGTATCTTTAGGATAAATACCCAGCAATGCAATTGCTGGGTCAAGGGTAGCTTTATTTTTTTTTTTAATGAGTTTATTTATTTGTCAGAGAGAGAGTGTGCACAAGTGGGCAGAGTGGGAGGCAGAGGCAGAGAGAGAAGCAGGCTCCCCACTGAGCAAGGAACCTGACGCGAGTCTGGATCCCAGGACCCTAAGATCATGACCTGAGCCCAAGGCAGCGGCTTAACCCACTGAGCCACTCAGGCGTCCCAAAGGTAGCTTTATTTTTAACTTTTTGAGGAAATTCCACACTGTTTTCTAAAGTGGCCGTACCAACTTACATTCCTTCCAACAGTGTAAGAGGATTCCCCTTTCTCCACAACCTCTCCAACATTTGTTCTTTCTCATCTTGTCAATTTTTGCCATTCTAACTGGTGTAAGGGGATATGTCAGTGTGGTTTTGGTTTGAATTTCCCTGATGGCTAATGATGATGAACACTTTTTTCATGTGCCCATTAGCTCTTTGTATGTCTTCTTTAGAGAAGTGTCTGTTCATGTCTTCTGCCCATTTTTTTGACTTGATTATTTGTGTTTTAGGGTGTTGAGTTTGAGAAGTTCTTTATAGATCTTGGCTACTAGTCCTTTATCTATGGCGTCATTTGCAAATATCTTCTCCCATTCTGTGGGCTGTCTCTTTGTTTTGTTGACTATTTCCTTTGCTTTGCAAAAGATTTTTATCTTGATGAAGTCCCAGAAGTTCATTTTCACTTTTGTTTCCCTTGCCTTTGGAGACAGGTCTTGAAAGAAGTTGCTATGGCCAATGTCTAAGAGGTTATTGCCTATGTTTTCCTCTAGGGCTTTGATGGATTCCTGTCTAACACTGAGGCCTTTCAGCCATTTAGAGTTTATCTTTGTGTATGGTGTAAGCGAATGGTCGAGTTTCATTCTTCTGCATATAGCTGTCCAATTTTCCCAGCACCATTTATTGAAGAGACTGTCTTTTTTCTTTGGATGCTTTTTCCTGTTTTGTCAAAGATTAGTTGACCATAGAGTCAAGGGCCCATACCTGGGCTCTCTATTCTGTTCCCTTGATCTATGTGTCTGTTTTTGTGCCCATACCATGATGTCTCAGTGATCACAGCTTTATACTACAGCTTGAAATGAGTCAATATGAGGCCCCAGCTTTGTTTTTCTTTTTCAACATTTCCTAGGTGATTTGAATATTGATAAAATACTGGACAGACTTATCCAAAAGAAAATAGAAAGGATCCAAATTAATAAAATTATGAATGAAAAGGGAGAGATCACGACTAACACAAAGGAAATAGAAACAATAATCATAAGTTATTACCAACTATATGCCAATAAGTTAAACAACCTGGAAGAAACTGATGTCTTCCTGGAAACCTCTAAACTACCAAGACTGAAACAGGAAGAAATTAACAACCTGAATAGACTAATAACCAGTAACGAGATTGAAGCAGTGATCAAAAATCTCCCAGGGGCGCCTGGGTGGCTCAGTGGATTAAGCTGCTGCCTTCAGCTCAGGTCATGATCTCAGGGTCCTGGGATCGAGTCCCGCATCGGGCTCTCTGCTCAGGGGAGAGCCTGCTTCCCTTCTTCTCTCTCTGCCTGACTCTCTTGTGATTTCTCTCTGTCAAATAAATAAAATCTTTTAAAAAAAAAAAAAAAACCTCCCAAAAAACAAGAATCCAGCCTGATGGATTCCCTGGAGAATTCTACCAAACATTCAAAGAAGAAATTATACCTGTTCTTCTGAAGCAGTTTCAAAAAATAGAAACAGAAGGAAAATGTCCAGATTCTCTATGAGAATTCTCTTATTCTCTTCCAAACTCATTTTATGAAGCCAGTATTACCTTGATCCTAAAACCAGGCAAAGACCCCAACAAAAAGGAGAATTTCAGACGAATATCCATGATGAATAAGGATGCCAAAATTCTCAACAAGATCCTAGCTAATAGGAGCCAACAGTACATTAAAAGGATTATCCATCACAACCAGGTGGGATTTATCCCTGGTTCGCAAGTGGGTTCAACATTTGCAAATCAATCAATGTGAGAGAACACATTAATAAAAGGAGAAAGAAGAACCATATGGTCCTCTCAATTGATGCAGAAAAAAGCATTTGACAAAATACAGCATCTTTCCTGATTAAAACTCTTCAGTGTGTAGGGATAGAAGGAACATTCTTCAATTTCATAAAAGCCATCTATGAAAAGCCCACAGTGAATATCACTCTCAATCGGGAAAAGCTGAGAGCCTTTCCCTTAAGATCAGGAACACAACAAGGATGCCCACTTTTGCCACTATTGTTCGACATAGTACTACAAGTCCTAGCAACAGCAATCAGACAAAAAGAAATAAGAAATAAAGAAATTTCAAAAAGAAATAAAGGTATTCAAATTGGCAAAGAAATCAAGGTCTCTCTCTTCACAGATGACATGATACTTTATGTGGTAAACCCAAAAGACTCTACCCCTAAATTACTAGAACTCATACAGCAATTCAGTGATGTGACAGGATACAAAATCAATGCACAGAAATCAGTTGCTTTCCTATATACACAATGTAACTGTAGAAAGAAAAATTAGGGAGTCAATTCCATTTACAATAGCATCAAAAACCTTAAGATACCTTAGAATCAACCTAACAAAAGAGGTGGAAAATCTATACTCTAGAAACTACACAACACTTATGAAAGAAATTGAAGAAGACACAAAAAGATGGAAAAACATTCCATGCTCATGGATTGAAAGAAAAAAACATCATTAAAATGTCTGTGATGGGGCACCTGGGTGGCTCAGTGGGTTAAGCCTCTGCCTTCAGCTCAGGTTGTGATCCCAGCATTCTGGGATTGAGCCCCATATCGGGCTCCCTGCTTGGCGGGAAACCTGCTTCTTCCTCTCCCACTCCCCCTGCTTGTGTTCCCTCTCTTGCTGTCCCTCTCTCTCAAATAAATAAATAAAATATTTTTTTTAAATTAAAAAAAATAAAATGTCTGTGCTGCTCAGAGCAATCTATACTTTTAATGCCACCTCAATCAAAATACCAATGGCATTTTTCAAAGTGCTTGAACAAATAATCCTAAAATTTATATTTCCAAGTGTTAAGAGAAGTTTGGTGTAGTCATGTATCAACTTTCTGGCCAATGAGATGTAAGCAGAAATGTGGTCTATGACATATAGCAAATGTCCACTAAGTAAAGGAAACCGCCCATCTCCTCTCCTTTCCCTTGCTATGGGTTTGAATATGGAATATGATCCCCAGTACAGGAGTCACCATCTTGGACACTAGGAAGTCACATGTGGAAGATGACAGAGCAACTCAAGAAAAGGACTATGGACTCCTAATGATAGTGAAATTACCAACTAATTTTTTACCTAATTACTGATGGCTCTGATTGATTATTGTGTCTCTCCTTTATGTGAGGAAAAAAACAATTTTTGTCTACTATTTTGAGACATTCTGGCACTTGTAGCCAAAAATAATGCTAACTGATATAATAACTATTACCTCTTTTTCAGGTTATTTCAGATTGTTGTCATTTTCTTATCTGTTTATAACAGTGTTCTATATGTTCTGCACATAAAACTCAGTTACCTATATATGTATTATAAAAATCTTCTCTGCCTTTTATTTTTATTTTGCTTACAGTATCTTTGCATAAAACAATCATTTTAATCAATTAATTTCATTAGTTCTTTCCTTTATGGTTTGTTCTTTTTTTTTTTTAAGATTTTATTTATTTATTTGAGAAAGAGGCAGTGAAAGAGTGCATGAGAGGGGAGAAGGTGAGAGGGAGAAGCAGACCTCCCATAGAACTGGGAGCCCAATGAGGGACTGGATCCTGGGACTCTGGGATCATGACCTGAGCTAAAGGCAGTTGCTTAACAAACTGAGCCACCCAGGCACCCTATGGTTTGTTCTTGTTAAGAAATTTGTCCCTCTTCTAGTATCATAAAGGTTTTCTTTTTTTTTTTTCCTAAAAAAAGTCATAGATACCTTTGTTCCCTAAAATTTTTAAACTATCTAACTTTATTTTTGTTTAGAGAAATAGTTTTCTTCATATAATTGTTCCTGCATCATTTTTTGAAATATCCTAATTTTTTTGCTAATAAATCATTGCAATTTTTTTTTTAAATCTTAAGATAATCATTGCAATTTTTGCTGAGCTCAACAGTAAAGCAATCATAGAGGCTGTATGGCCAAGACTTATAGAAAGTTGTGGTTTTCATATAGCTAAGCATGTTATGATGTAAACTTCATAAATTTCCAATCTCATCTTTCTATTCTAGAATTCTGCCTGATAACACTTAAGGATCATTATTAAGGATATTTGTGCCTAACATCCAGCATATCTGGGTTTCAATCTAAATTCTCAAATTAGTTAATACATGTTAAGGATATTACCTAATTCTCTGAGCCTCAGTGCCCTCGTCCAAAAGGTTGGAGTAATAACAATTTTATAGTATTTATAATGAGGACTAAATGAGCTAATATGTATAAAACACTTAATAGTAAATATTGCACAAAATAAGTACTTAATAACTGACAACTGCCATTAATTGTGGTGCAGGGATCTTTTTTTCTTTTTTCACGAACATAGATTTTTGAGCCTTCCATATATCCTGACACATACCCCATTCCCTGTCTTTTTTCATTGACCATAACAGTACATTGTTCTAGTATGTATTTTAGGCTTTACCAAAAAGACCCAGAGAGAAAGAAAAATTATATGAAGAAAGATTGAAGGAGAAAGACCAATAATAGTGAATATTAGCAGTAATCAAGTAATCACCACAGGACAATAGAAGCTACCCTTAGAACTTTATAGGCATTGTACCACCATTTAGTCTTTGCAATACCCGTAAGGTAGTTACCCTTCCATCAAAAGTTAATACACTTCCTCAAAGTTACATAGAAAGAAAACAGAGAGCTCTAAAACTTAGGTTTGACAACAAAATCCTTGTTCTGATCTCATGTACAATTGTTTAAGAAGACAGGATAGGGGATCAGGAGCCATTCCCACTTCCTCAATAATGAAAGAACTCTATTAAAGAAAAGTACACTCAAATCTTTATATTCCCTAATGCCCCTTTCAACCATTGGCTTTGATTCAACTTCACCATCAGTTCATTTAGAACAGTAAACTCCAACACTAGGCTCTACCAGTTACTTTTTATTTAATTTACCAGATTTATAGCAGACAAAGTTTGAGTGAAAGCAGTACCAAGGGTAGCAAACAGCATTATGTTTTTATACCCGGAATTTTTTCACTGTGCAGGAAAGAAACAGTCTTATTTTAGCCACAAATGCATACATATACAACATAAAATGAAATAAAAACAGCTGTGTGATAAAAGGCAAGACACTTAACCTCCCTGAAGCTCTGTTTTTTCATCAGCAAAATGAGGATTTGGCAGAATGGTCTCTTAAATTTAGGATTCTGGAATACAAGAGGAAAAAACAAAACAACATTTTTCTTTTTTCTTTTTTTTTAAAGATTTTACCCATTTATTTGACAGACAGAGATCACAGTAGGCAGAGATGCAGGCAGAGAGAGAGGGAGAAGCAGGTTCCCCGCTGAGCAGAAAGCCCGATGTGGGGCTTTGATGTGGGGCTTGATCCCACGACCCTGGGATCATGACCTGAGCTGAAGGCAGAGGCTTTAACCCACTGAGCCACCCAGGCGCCCCAAAACAACATTTTTCTAATGTCCTTGAAGGCAACTCTGCTAGAGAAGGTGGTGAAAAGCTGAAATACTAAAAGACAGTATGTTCATGCTTTCAATGAAGTGCAAGAAAACACTTTGATAGGTAATAATTATATATTTCATTTAAAGGAGTAAAAATGGGGGGACTGGCTGAGTTAAGGCAAGCAACTCTTGATCTTGGGGTTTTAAGTTCAAGCCCCACATTGCATATAGAGTTTACTTAAAAATAAAATCTTAAAAAACAAAGAGTAAAAATATGGGTCTCCTATCTCATTTTGTATAGATACTCTCTAGGTAGAGCTTATCATTCCCTTCAGCTCCCTTGGAATCTGTGGCACTATATGCAAATGAAGGGGAAAAGTCAGTATCACAATAATGTGAACTCCAAAGCTCTTTTTTATTTTGTTTCAGGTCAACACGCTCCCTCACTGGTTGACTTTGTCATTTCAGGAATGAAAAATATAACATCCATTTATATACTCCTTAGAAATTTTTATTTTTTCTCTTTATATACCACAAATTAACAACAATGAGATTTCCCACAGAACAAAAGACAGACCTTTCAGACCCCAGGAATGCCTTCAGAGGATGAACACAGGAGAAGAAAGCTCTGTGCAGTGGCATTCTCTCCAAGGCCTGCAACATGATATATGGTAGGTCACCTTCTTCCTGGCATTTTAGAGTCTCTGGATGCCCATAAGGAGTTAATAATGCTTATCATTGATTCCCTTCAGGCAAGGTTAGAAGGCTAACTGGAAAAGACTATAAACTAGTGAGCTATCAAAAAATACGCACTGCAGATACAGAGCTTCATACTACTCTTAGAAATAAAATTACCAGAACCTAGTGCATATTCCTGATCCAGCCCTATGCTGTATCACATACGCGTCCCTTCCTTGTGGTGCCATACAATGTCCATGCACAATTCCCATCAGGCTCTCATATAGAAGAGTCCCTGTAGTACAGGCAACCCAATTAGATCAGAAAAAATAGGAGTTTGATCACCTATCCTACTTTTTGTAAAGTTATAAATTGCAGACTTGAACATCAAGCCATATGGTATGAAAACTCACCAACTAAGCTGATTCTGGTTAGTGGCTTGAACAGAGTGCAATTAAACTGACATCCTAGCACCTTGCATCTGCCCTTACATCCCAAAGGAGACATACTCTGAACAGGTGAAGCTAACAGAGGAGAGGGCAACTGAATGAAGGAACAAAGTTTCCAAAGTAAGAGAACCATGAGGATGAGTGTATACGTATAGAGATAGATTTATTTTAAGGAACTTTCCTACTTGATTGGTAAAGACTGCAAGTCTAAAATGTGCACAGTGAGCCAACAGGCTGTAGTCTATAATTCTATAGTTCAAGTCCTAAGGCTGTCAGTGGCAGAATTCCTTCTCATTCATGAGAGGTCAATCTTTTCTTCCTTCAGGACCATTAGCTAAAGAGATGAGATCCACCGCATTATGGAGAGCAATCTGCTCTACTTGAAGTCCTCTGATTTTAATATTAATCTCATCCACATAAAACACCTTAACAGAAACATCCAGAATCATTTTTGACTAAATATTTGGGCACTGTGGTTCAGCCAAATTGACACAATGAAATTAATCATCACACCTTCTAATTACACATTTCTCTTCTGTTTCATCTGTTAGATTAAAGAAGCAAGGGGTCTAAAAGTGACTTTGCTGCCTTTGAATGTTAAAGTACTTAGTTCTTGGTCCCTAACAAGTGCTCAGTAAGTGTTTATTACATTGACATACTTTGGGCCTTGACTTTGTACTTTTTTTAGGCTACTGCACAGAATAACCTTAAGATTCTTCTTTGTGCAGTTATCTAGTGAAAGTTATCCATTATTTAAGGACTGAATTATGTCTCCCCCAAATTCACATGTTGAAATCCTACCCCCCCACACACAGATATGACTGTATTTGGAGATAGGGCATTACAGAGACAATAAGGACTAAATGAAGTCATAAAGGTACAGCCCTAATCTAATCTAAAGATGTCCTTAGGAGAAGATGAAGAGACATCAAGGATGCAGAGCACACAGAGAAGAGGCCACATAAGGACTCAGTGAGAATGTAGCTATCCGAAAGCAAAGAGAAAGGCCTCAGGAGAAACCCTGCCAACACCATGATCTTGGACTTCTGGCCTCCAGAAGTGTGAGAAGATACATTTCTTTTGTTGAAGCCACCCAGGCTGTGGTATTTTGTTATGGCAGCCCAAGCAAGCTAATCCACCCTCCACTGCACTCTACCTTACTTCACTCACAAACTATCCCAGACCTGGATCTTGGTCAAAGTAGGGACCTGTAACAGTGGTGGTGAAGAAAGTACAGTTGGTTTCAACTACATGGAGAAGCTATGATGTGTGGACTAGACAGACACTGCTATGAGGCCCCTGAGAGGAAACTAAATGTTAAAAAGCAGTGGATTCACACAGATTAGCTTTCTTCCCAAACCTGCAGAATGCTAGATAAGTTTTCATTTTCACAAAGAAATAAATGGCACTTTACCCCTTCTTTTACCCCTGCTTTTATTTCTTTAATGTAAACACTTTAGGAGAGTTCCAGAAATATCAGTCATTCACTCCTCAGTCTAAATTGTTTTATCTGCTTTCTCAAATAACTGAAATCTAAGAAGGATGAAGATGAAAAAATCTGAATCAAAAGAACTTTAGTGTGGTGATTCAGAGGAAAATGTCATGCAATCATAATTCAGAAACATACTAGAGAATCTAGGCACTCCTTCCAAAATTTACCAAGGGTTGGCCTTACTAACCTCTGCATGTTAGAGATAAGCTAGAGTTAAAGGCCTTCAAACAAACAAGTTTTCCTGACTATTACATTTCTGCCTTTCAAAATAAAACAAGCGAGAAACTCAATGCTACTGCATCTCCTTTAAACACTGTGGTTTTTTTTTCATTATTCCTCTTGAGTGTCTACATCAGCTTGTTTGCTGTCTACAGTATTTTTGTCAAAAAATGCTCTTGCGTTCCAGCCCTCCTTAATCACCTAAATCCTGCCATCTTGGAAGATACAGATGAACTACCAGAAATGCTGCAAAGCCTTCCTTGATTGAAAGTTACTGAAAATTACTTCCCTCTTCATCCTCTTTTTGTCCTTTCTATTCATTTCACACTTAAAATCTAAACACAACAACCTTTGCCTTTTCATATATTAGTCCTGATTCACAGACTAGATAGGAAGTTCTTTTACCTCTGGGAACATTTTGTACATTTAACTTGTGGACCACCTAAAGCATTAACTGAATCTGAAAACACACAAGTCTTTAAGATCTCTGCACTGATTGATTAGTGGGTGGGTGAGTGATTAAAGAAGCCGTGTGTTCTTTAAGCATAAATGTCATGCTCATGAGGTTTGGTATATGAGTATACACTACGTAGCATGTCTGGTACATAAAGAAACAGGGCACCAAAGAATTCATAAAGGTTATGAAACTGCCTTTATTTCTTTTGGCTTTTGATTTTATACATATTTCTGCCCCCAATAGGGACCTGTATGAAAGGCTAAATTTCTCTGGAAACAATCCAATTGTTTGTTCAAAAAATCTTATAACTATTAGTGCCATTGGCTCTAAGAGATCCTAGAAATACAATAGTGTGTGTGTTGGGGGACAGGGATGGTGACAAGGGTTAGCAGGACATAACATCTGCCTTCACGGAACTTGCAGTCAAGGAAGATGAGCCATTAATGAAAAATCATGCAAATGAGGACAGTGGCCTATGACACTTCCTATTGCCTTTTCCTCAATCTATATTTCCATTCATGTACTAGTGCAATCATGGAAGTCCTGCAGAGGCAACTATGATCTGTGAGAGCATAAAGCAGTGGTATTTGATCAGTATAATAGGCAGCATCTAAACAGCCCCTAGTGATCCCTACCTTTTGGTGTTCATGCCCCAATGTATAAGCTGATCTAGGGACTTGCATCTAATAAAGAGAATACAGCAAGATTGGTTTGAAAGACTATGTCTTCTCTCTCACTTGTGCTCTTTCTATGGCTCACCTTGCTTACCCACTTTGGTGAAACGAGCTGCCATATTATGAGCAGCCCTGTGGCAAGGAATGGAGGGCAGCCTCCGAGTGACAACAATAGTTGTTCAGTGTGAGGGACTGAATCCTGCAGAAGCCATGGCAGTGTGCCTAGAAGCAGATCCTCCCCCAGCTGAGCCTTGAGAGGACTACAGCCTTGACCCACACCTAGATTGCAGCCTTGTGGTGTCCTCTGAAAGGGAGGATCCAGCTGGGTTGCACCTGGATTTCTGTTCCACACAAACTTTGAGATAATAAATAATTTTTGCTTTAACCAAGTTTGGGAATAATATGTTATACACATTAGATAAATAACAAGTCAACAATGTTGGAGACTTTTCCATGGATTTCCTTCATGTATTTTACCATAAACATTAATATATAGATTTCAATGGAAACAAATTTTCACAAAAAGTAGTGCACTGTGGTAAACATGTGGAGTAAAGAATTCAGGATTCCAGTTCTAGCTCAGACCCCAAATAGGGGTGTGATCTTGGATGGACAAATACTATTGTCCATACATTTCTTCATTTGAATTTGCTCTTTCATAAACTAAGGGAAAGAATTAGTTAAGGCCTAACATTTCTCCCTGAGCTAAAAGTCCCTGCTCATATGAAAATTTAAAAATCGTGCTAATTCATGGTCACAAAGCTAATTGTATATTTCAGGTCAGTATAATTTTCTTTTTTTTTCTTTTTAAAGATTGTATTTATTTATTTAACAGACAGAGATCACAAGTAAGCAAGAAGCAGGCAGAGAGAGAGTAGGAACCAGGCTCCCTGTTGAGCAGAGAGCCCAATGCAGGGCTCGATCCCAGGACCCTGGGATCATGACCTGAGCTGAAGGCAGAGGCTTTAACCCACTGAGCCACTCAGGCGCCCCCAGTATAATTTTCTTTTGACTTGGATTCTTTTGTCATGGACCAACTTTCTAACTCTATATTCTCCAGCAGAGCAGTTTTTTTGTGTTTCTTCATCTTATTCTTTTTGCTTAGCTTTTATATTCACATTGAGATTTCAGACCAACAAATTATGACAAAGAAACAGCATGCCTTGCCACAATTTCTCTCAAAAATAGTTTTTAAAATCCACTAATGTACACTAAATATTAGGTTGTTTCTATATTCAAAGTATTCATTTTGTCTAAAAACAAAAATTTAGATCTTCGGTTGTATTGCCTCTTAATAAAACAGATAGTAGAAACAAAGTGGGGGAAATGGCATAATCTACTCACAACAGATGCTTTAACATATTTTAACAATCTTGGTTGATGTATCTTTTTGTGTTATTTTAGATAAATGAAAGCACAACTGAATTACTGTACTAAAATGCCTTATACCAATGGTTTTGAAAGAAGAAAAAAAAATCTTCCATGGTTAAAGGTAATAATTTGTTTGACTCAAAAACAGCTTAAGAGAAAATACCTGGGGTGCATGGATGGCTCAGTCAGTGGAGGGTCTGACTTTGGCTCAGGTCATGATCTCAGGGTCCTGGAATAGAGCTCCACGACAAGCTCCTTGTTCAGTGGGGATTCTGTTTCTCCTTCTCCCTCTACCCTCCTGCTCAAGCTCATGCTTTATCTTAAATAAATACTTTAAATAAATATCTTAAATAAATACTTTTTTTTTTTTTAGAAAGAGAGAGAGTTGGGGCACCTGGGTGGTTCAAATGGTTAAACGTCAGCTCAGATAATGATCTCCATGTCTTGGGATCAAGCGCCATGTCGGGCTCCCAACTCAGTGGGGAGTCTGCTTCTCCCTCTCCCTCTGTCTCTCCTCCGGCTTGTACTTTCTCTCAAATGAATAAATAAAATCTTAAAAGAGAGAGAGAGAAAAAATCTAATCTTTCAGCACACCATTTATTCCTTTCTATGCAAATGGCGCTTACTAGTGTTTCTGTTTTTTTCTGCATTAAGTACATCAGTTGGAAGATACATGGCAGATGGCTTAGCCCTAAAACTTGAATTTATTTATAAATCTTAGTATATAGTTAGGCTAAGAAATTTTGCATACCCAGATCCCTATTAGTGTCTGTACACTACCATAGAAGTGTACAGTTTTCTGTTAGACCTGGTTCATCTCCACAGCTGAGGAGAATGGGGCAAACCAAAAATTGGTGTTACTATTTCATCATGAAGAAATTAATGTGTCACCAACAGCCTCCAAGTCTGGATATGAGCCTGGGTCTAACCAGAAGTATTTTCTCTAAACTTTCCTTTCCCCTACATACACATACACTTCTCCTGTCAGACTCACAAAGTTTCTGCTGAACTGGCAAGACAGTTCAGTATCAAATGTTGTTTTACAAATTTTTTTTGAATTGCAATATAGAGAAAAACCTAAGAATGCACTTTGGTTCCCAGTTAGTCCCATTATCAAGTCCTCATTAAATTTGTGGGCTATCAATCAAATAGTGAGTGTTGGAAATATTTTAGAATAATTATATTATATGTGCTTTCATTAAGTTTGTGAGATATCAATCAAATAATGAGTGTTGGAAATATTTTGCAATAATTATATTACATGTGTTTTCATCATGTATTGTTTATTACATCAAATCAACTGTCAATTTAATGATGGGTTAAAATGGTAAAAATGAAAAAGCATGGCTCTTTTATATAAAAATATAAAAGAATAATTTTGGAGAGCTCTTTAGAATACTTTGTTAACTTTGTTAACTCTCATGAGAGCAAGAATTTAGATGTTTTTACTATACAATATGCTAAAAGTTATTCTTAGCTCTGTTATAGAAATTTCAGGAGCACAAACACTATATTGAGTGGACTCAGACATGAAACACTTTGAGCAAACAATCTGGGGATAATCCCTCCCCCAAGCCAAGGAAAAAGTTGAATGGAAGGGCCATACCATCATAACAAGACACTAGATGCTAGCAACAGATGATACAGTCCATTGGTTTATTCTCCCAACCATACATTCATTTATTCACTTACTCATCAACACTGAGTGCCTTTTCTGTACTAAATACAGAGCCTGGTACTAGGGTTTCAATAGTAAGTCTCATATTTGGTCATGATTAAAATCTAGTGAGGAACATAGTCAAGTAACCACATTTGACGCAGAAGCAATTACAGAGATATTGGAGATACTGGAGAATCTGATAATAATTATAGACTCCCTTCCAAGAAAATGCATATTCTAATTATTCTGAAATTTAGTGTACAATTTCAGAGGTTTCCAGGACCCTCAAATATTCACCCACAGACCACTTAAATGTTACCACAGAGTAAGAACATCTGGTTTACAGAGTCTCACTAATTTGTATCTGTGGTGTCCAACTACAGGACAGCAGCATAAAAAAGTTTTCAGTGACATGTGAACATTTTCTATAGGTATAGTATTCTGTGGATAAACACACCCTTGCCCTGGCCAGCTGCCTGCTGTGCAAGGGAAGTTCTAGAGACTCACCATGCTTAGTTTGAACTTTAGTAATGATGGCCCAGTTGTGTTTATATAATCATCTTTTTATAAACAGCTGGTCCAACAAGCAAAAAGATTATTTTTATTTACCTTGTTTCCAAACCAGGTCTTCCACTAGGAGGATTAATTCTAAGTTAAGGAGAAAAGACAGTCAAATAAAATTGGATATTATAAAGTATCTCCTTGTGGTAGAAGCAAATATTTCACTGGTATTTCTGGATTCATTCAAAGCTAAACCAAGAACTTTTTTTTTGCAACTTAAGTCTCTATGTTTAAACATTTTTAGAGTTGCCAATGTAGAGGCCGTTGATTAAAAAAATAACCAAAGAACACTAAAATAATGTTTCAGTTTTCAATTCAAATCTTCCACAAATTTAGTTAATAAAAAAGAAGGTATCTTTGCTTTTTTTCCCAAATTAATAAAAAAAATCTAATTGAAATGAACTTAGCTATAGATTTAGTCACTCTTGAAAATTAAGCTGAGGTTTCAATCTAAAATATCAAGGAATAACTGATTTATGCAAATGCTACTTTCTGAAGGCAAGTGATTAAATGAAAGAGACTTATTTTATAGGATGGGAAATTGTGACTCAATTTGAGAGAAAAGGAACCTGAATCTCTAGGAAGAATAACAGAGTTCCACAGACAAAGCTACCCAACTCTATCAAGCCTGCTGTTTTTACTAGCAAACACTTTTGTTTTTAATTTTATTCCAAGTGTATTCCATAGGCATAGCCTTGAAGAAAAAATAAACCAAAACATTATTTCATTTTTACACTATTCATTCAACCACTTATCATTCATTTATCCATCCATCTAATTTAACAGGTAAGTTATAGACAGTGTGTTCAAGGAATGGCAGGAAGACCTGGCTGGAGTAGTGAACTAGGTAGCTGGTTCTAAGACAGAAAAGATATAGGCAAGAGTCCCTCCAAGAGACCTTGCTGATATAGAGCCGAGTTCATATTTTCTTACAAATGCAAGATTAACCTATTCATAGGTTTCAAATAAGAAAGTGATACAAATGGACATATTTTAATTCAATCTACTCTTTTAAAGCTGAACCTCCCGCTTTAATAGAGCTGCTTTATGAGCTCTACCAAAACATACTTAGAATTTTCCCTTCTCTGTGCCCACAAATTATTTCCATTTGGAAATCTTGATTTTTAAAACAATTAACCATTTAGTAATATGAAAGTTTGAGGACTGAAATACTTGGGCTTTAAAAATAATTTTGGAGAAATTTATTTTAGGGCACGCTGAAGTCAGATTTGAAGAACAATCCAGACTGCTAGTTGCCATGGCAAGGTGACTTTGAAAATTCATTTTATACGGCTGACTCTAAGGGCCTGTTGAATTGTGGCTATCTTCCCAAACTGGCTACCAAACCTTTTATTATCTATATATTGTCTTCCTCACACTTCTTCTCTCAGGGACATGGTATTGTCTTTTTTTTTTGCCCTGCTGCCCCTTATCTCTCTTATTACTGAAATCAGCAAATTTTCCATGTAACCAAATCTATCAAGAAATTTATGCTAAACACTATGAAGGATACTGCAAACAGTATGAAGAAAAACAGTCTCAGAGAAGAAACAGAGAAAGAAAGGAAAAAAAATCACAATTATGGTTTGGGCAAAGGAATAGACAAGAAGAAAATGAATGAAGTAAAAATATTATTTACTGTGTGGCTACTACTACCAGTAACTTTATAAGGCAGATGTGCATTTGTTAAGCATCAAATATATGTTACAGCTACTAACAGCTAACATTACCATATGATGACTAGGCAGCATGCAATGTGTAACGTAGCTCATGGAATCCTTCTAACAGCTCTGTATGTCAAAGAGATGGGTACTCTCATTATCCCATTTTATAAAGGAGGAAACTGAAGGAATCAGGCTCCAGAGGTAGAACACTTCACCTAGAATCTTCTCAAACTTCTATAAGACTAAAATCACTTGCTCAACATGTCAAACAGAAACATGTATATTACATTTTTGGTAGATTCTGAGGTGGGGTCAAGGGCCATGAATTTTTACACTCATAAACCACCATCACTACCACCACATCATGCTAACCTGAATTCAATGATTCAGATTCTCATATTGAAGACTTTTCAAACACATTTGAAAAATCCTACACTGTGATACTTTATATCTTCCAGCACTGTTAATTAAATTTCATGTGCACCTACTCATCTGGAGAGACTGATACACGCATATTCTAATTCAATAGCTCTCACGTGTGCCCTAAGAGTCTACATTTCTAACAAACTTAGAGGTGATGCCAGTGTGGCCAATTCAAGATTCACATTTTCAGTAGCCAGGACCTAGTACAAGTATCAGAAAATTTATGATTAAAATGATAAGAAATTTAATTCTTATTAAATTCTTATTTTTTCCATTAAAAAAAAAGTATGGTCTCCATCAAATGAAAGGGATGAAAGAGAACCTACTATATGGGAGAGAATATTTGCAAGTCATATATCTGAAAAGGGGTTAATATTTAAAATATATAAAGAACTCATACAACTCAATAGTGAAGAAAACAATCTCACTTAAAAACAGACAGAGGACCTGCAGAGACATTTTTCCAAAGACATACGGATGGCCAGCAGACACATGAAAAGATCCTCAACATCACTCATCATGAGGGAAACACAAATCAAAACCACAATGAGGTATCACCTCACACTTGTCAAATGGCTGTCATCAAAAAGACAAGTAATAACTAGTATTGGCAAGGACATGAGAAGACAGAACCCTTGTGCACTGTTGATGGAAATGTAAGTTGGTGTAGCCACTATGAAAAGCATTATGCTAACTCCTCAAAAAATTAAAAATAGAATACCTTATGAGCTAGTAATTCCTTTGGGTATTTATCTGAAGAAAATGAAGATATTCTGTTTCTAGAGTTGCTGTTCTTCTTCTCTTCGCTCTCCCGTTGGATTTGTAGGTGTTTGCAATGTTTAGATAAGCTATCGAGCTGATCTCCTGCTACCTGATGTAGTCTCAGGCTGCTACTTCTCCGCCATCTTGACTCCTCCCCCCCCGAAAATGAAGATATTAACTTAAAAAGATATACGCGCCCTGATGTTCTAGGCAGCATTATTCACAATAGTCAAAATATAGAAATAACTTAAGTATTCACCAATGATTAAGCACATAGAGACAATACTGTATATATATATAATCGGATATTATTCAGCCACAAGGAAGAATGAAATCTTACCATTTGCACAACATGAATGGACCTTGAGGGGACTTTACTAAGTGAAATAGGTCAAAGAAAGATGAAAACTGTATGATCTCACTTTTATGTTAAATAAATTTATTTTTATAATAATTTTTTATAATAAAAAATTTTATAACAAATTTATTTTTTATTTTTTAAATAAATAAAGAGAGAAACAAAGAGAGTACATCTGGGAGGGGAGGGGCACAGGGAAAGGGAGAAGCAGACTCCCCACTGAGCAGGAAGACTGACTTGAAGCTCGATCCCAGGACCTGGAGATCACAACCATAGCCAAAGGCAGACACTTAACCATCTGAGCCACCCAGGTGCCCCTAAGATAATTAAAAAAAAAAACAAAACAAAAAAAACAAAAAAAACCCAAGCTCATGAATACAAAACAAAACAAACACACACACACACACACACACACAAAACAAACAAAACAAAAGCAGGTTGGCGATTGCCAAGGAAGGGGAAGGGGTGGGGAAAATGGCTAAAGGAGACCCATAGTTACAAACTTCCAATTATAAAATAAATAAGTCATCGGGATATAATATACAACACGGTGACTGTAGTTAATAACACTATATTGCACATATGAAACTTGCTGGATGGGGAAATCCTAAAAGTTCTCATCACAAGGGAAAAAAAATTGGAACTATGTAGGGTGACAGATGCTCACTAGACTTATTGTGGTGATCACTTTGCAATATCTACAAATCAAATCATTATGTTGTATACCTGAAACTAACAATGCAATATGTCAATTATGCTTCAATTTTTTAAAAAAGAATTTTATTGTCTAGAGAAACAGATGGAGATATGGCCATATGCTTTGGGAACATGAGGCATATGAAGGGGGAAGTGAAAGGATAGTTACTAGAAAGAGACCCTTAAGCTGAGATTTGAAGGAAACAATATTGAATTGCATGCTCTTTGGGAATTTACTACTAACATAAGACATGATACAAACACTGTAGACCTTCAAGGAAAGAGAGGTTACTTCTGATTTGCTCTTATACACTACAATTACCAATGGTTTTATATCTGTTTACCAAGATGTCTTCCCGAGTGGACAGAGTGCTTGGGGAGCAGGAACTGTCACATTCATAGCAGCATTAATATTCTTCCCTTTGGCTCATATATAACACAAATTTTATAAATAGATGTTGAATGATCACTGCAGGCTTCAAGAAGGAAGTGGGTTTCTAGTCCATGTAAATATTCCAAACATAAAGGTGCTTAAGCAACAGTATTCTAAATTGGAGAAACAGCATAAGAGGCCATATTACTACCATAGTTCTATTAACTCCCATTTTGAACACTTGTCAATGTCACAAAATGAGACCAAACTCTATGTTAAGCCTCAATAACTCAAGTATATATCAAAGACAATAGCACCAAACTTTATTTGATGAAAGACTTTAAAAGATCACGCCTTTTGTTGATTTGTAGATGTTATCACGGATAACCGCACTGTTGCTCAGACAGTTCCAAAGTCAATCCTTTCTTTTTTTTTTTCTTTTTTCTTTTTTTTTTTTATTTATTTTTATTTGTTTATTTACAGCATAACAGTGTTCATTGTTTTGGCATCACACCCAGTGCTCCATGCAGTACGTGCCCTCCCTATTACCCACCACCTGGTTCCTCAACCTCCCAACCCCCCCACCCCCCCGCCGCCCCTTCATAACCCTCTAGTTGTTTTTCAGAGTCCATAGTCTCTCATGGTTCATCTCCCCTTCCAGTTTCCCTCAACTCCCTCTCCTCTCCATCTCCCCATGTCCTCCATGTTATTTGTTATGCTCCACAAATAAGTGAGACCATATGATACTTGACTCTCTCTGCTTGACTTATTTCACTCAGCATAATTTCTTCCAGTCCCGTCCATGTTGCTACAAAAGTTGGGTATTCGTCCTTTCTGATGGAGGCATAATACTCCATTGTGTATATGGACCACATCTCCCTTATCCATTCATCCGTTGAAGGGCATCTTGGTTCTTTCCACAGTTTGGCGACCGTAGCCATTGCTGCAATAAACATTGGGGTACAAATGGCCCTTCTTTTCACTACATCTGTATCTTTGGGGTAAATACCCAGCAGTGCAATTGCAGGGTCATAGGGAAGCTCTATTTTTAATTTCTTCAGGAATCTCCACACTGTTCTCCAAAGTGGCTGCACTAACTTGCATTCCCACCAACAGTGTAAGAGGGTTCCCCTTTCTCCACCTCCTCTCCAACACACGTTGTTTCCTGTCTTGCTAATTTTGGCCATTCTAACTGGTGTTAGGTGGTATCTCAATGTTGTTTTAATTTGAATCTCCCTGATGGCTAGTGATGATGAACATTTTTTCATGTGTCTGATAGCCATTTGTATGTCTTCGTTGGAGAAGTGTCTGTTCATATCTTCTGCCCATTTTTTGATATGATTATCTGTTTTGTGTGTGTTGAGTTTGAGAAGTTCTTTATAGATCCTGGATATCAACCTTTTGTTTTGTCTATACTGCCTAGAGCAATCTATACTTTTAATGCCATTCCGATCAAAATTCCACTGATATTTTTCAAAGAGCTGGAGCAAATAATCCTAAAATTTGTATGGAGCCAGAAGAGACCCCGAATTGCTAAGGAAATGTTGAAAAACAAAAACAAAACTGGCGGCATCACGTTACCCGATTTCAAGCTTTACTACAAAGCTGTGATCACCAAGACAGCATGGTACTGGCATAAAAACAGACACATAGACCAGTGGAACAGAGTGGAGAGCCCAGATATGGACCCTCAATTCTATGGTCAAATAATCTTCGACAAAACAGGAAAAAATATTCAATGGAAAAAAGACAGTCTCTTCAATAAATGGTGCTGGGAAAACTGGACGGCGATATTTAGAAGAATGAAACTCGACCATTCTCTTACACCGTACACAAAGATAAACTCGAAATGGATAAAAGACCTCAACGTGAGACAGGAATCTATCAGAATCCTAGAGGAGAACATAGGAGTAACCTCTTCAATATCAGCCACAGCAACTTTTTTCAAGATATGTCTCCAAAGGCCAAGGAAACAAAAGCAAAAATGAACTTTTGGGACTTCATCAAGATCAAAAGCTTCTGCACAGCAAAGGAAACAGTCAACAAAACAAAGAGGCAACCCACGGAATGGGAGAAGATATTTGCAAATGACAGTAAAGTCAATCCTTTCTTATTCAAGGCTTCAGATAAAAATATAAACCCTAGATTAACGTTTTGGTTGCAATCTTTTGAGAGACCATAAAGGAGAAGATCCAGCTAAGCCATGATCAGGTTCTGTCCCATACAATTTGTGATATAATAAGCATGTATTGTTTTAAGCCACTAAGTTTCAGGTAGTTTGTTATACAGCAATAGTCAGATAATACAAATGGTGTATGTATGTAAAGCACATTTTCTTTCCCTGTGAATCTCTCTCCATTTAATCTCAGGTGACTAAGTTTCTGTTACTTAAAAACAAAAGGGCTACAGTTGAGACACTAAGAAGAGAAGAGTTATTTCTGCCTAAGCACAAAGAAAAAGTTTTGGGTTTTTTTTGTTGTTGTTGTTTGCTTTTGTTTTTTTTACAAAGAAGAGGACTCATGTATTAGAATTAATAAATGGGTAAAATTTTACCAGGCCATGAAGACACAAGCACAGCAAAGAGGAGAAAGAAGATGATCAAAAGCATAAAAATAGTAAGCTTTTCAACTTTTTATTCCCTAAGATTCAGGAGACGACACATGACCCACAGTCACAAGAATGGGGGAGAAGCATCAGGAGAATACACTGAAAAGGTCAATTTAGAAATAGGATTTGAACAGCTTTGAGATAGGCTAAGGAGATTAAGTGTGTTTTTTAATGACAATGAGAAACTGGGCTAAAGATGTGCTAATAAGAATGGAAAAAAAGAGGAGAGATCAGGAAAAGACATTTCTAAAGTAGAATCTGGAGGGTTTGCAGTTATATATTGAGTTAGTAACAGGGTAGGAAAAGGTGATGGTGACTAGCAGTCTCCAGTATGGTTCCTGGATATATAGAACAAAGACAGCTTTAAAAGGTGGGATACTTTGCGATTGAAGTACCCATCTAAGTGACAATGTCCAGGAAGCAGAAAGATATATATATTTTTGGCAGTATTGGCATGACAGAGATTAAGCAAAGATAATAAAGTGAGTGAAATTTTAAAGTGAAAAGAGACAAAGAATGATCTGGAAACGTGAACCCCATCAAAAACTAAAAATAGATTCAAAATAGTGATGCTGAAAAACAGGATAGCAGTTGCCTGAAGGAGGTCACCACTATAACTTCTATATGTGTCAAAAGTTTTTAGAAAAGATCATTAGATGCTGTAACTGGGGTAGTATTCTTGACCACTGAGAGCAATTTCACAAAAAAATAAATTCAGACTTCTGTACATCCAGGAACATCTAAGGGACTAATGTGGGCAGCAGTGAGTGAATTTAATCTTTTTAAGAGTTTCATGATAAATAAAAGGAAAGAGAACTTGTGAACAAATAAATGTAAGGCAAAATTTTTTTTTCCTCTTTTAAATTTAGTTTGTGTAATTTTGTGTAACAATAGAGTGTAAGGTATAGTCAAAATCAGAAGAGAAGGAATCAGTCCAGAGAAATGGAAGATGTTCTAGAAAGAAGAAGTCAATACTGGGGCAAAGTCACAGAAGAGATGGGAGTAGATGAAATGTCATTTTCTTAAATGGGACTAATCAAAGTAAAAATGGGTTAAGGAATAGTTTCGTGTGGTGGATAGTGGGAGAAAATTTGAGCAAGCCCATTTTATTCCAACAAGACCAAATGTTCATATTTTGACGATGAAGTTTTAAGGATGGTTTGAAGAACATAAGAAAAACAGTAATCATTCCTGTCAAAAACAAGAAAAGGAACTGAATGGGGATAAAGTAGCCAAGCAGAAGTCTTTTTAAAATAGATTTTACCAGATTGCTTTACCAGGGTTAGAATGGAAAGCTTTGCAGACTTATAGTTTGAAATTAGATAGATCCAAAAGGGTGGATTATTCTGAAACATGAAAATGTCAAAGAATCTTAAAAACCATCTTTTCTTAGGTCTGAAACACCCTCAATTACAAAGCACCTCATGAATTAAAGGACAGCTTTAAGTGATAAAAGAAATTTTAATTGTGTCTGGTGAGATTCTTTTGTAATCAGATTCATCCAGGTTGTAGAAATATGAAAATGTATTTGAGGAAATGTATTCATCTCCATAAACAGACAGGTCTTCTCTTTGAATCCCTTTATATTCTCAGCAGATCCTAATACTGAGTAGTATCCTTCTAAATTTAATTATGGATCTTCCTGATCCATACTTCCTCATTGCAATGAGACGAGGCCCTGATGGTAACTAACAATGAAGAGAATGGAAAAGAGATGTTATTTCTCCTATTCAGAATGGCAAACAAATGTTTCTAAAGAAGATTCATTTTGAACTCTAGCAACTTGAGGTTTGTGATCACCTACTTACAGCATTAAAAGAGAGTTGATTTTTTCACAACACAAAGGGAAAGGCTTAACTAACCAACAGTCTAAATGCAATTGCAAGAAAAACATTTTACCTGGGTGGGCACGAACTATTTTAAAGTACCTCAGATGCAATAATGAATATGAAAACACGCTATGTTCTAAATACAAATCCATGGCATGTATTCTTAAGATTATTCATAAGAGGCCACTACTGGGCAATAACGTGGAAATTCCAAATTTAGATACCACAACAAAGACTTAAAAATAATAAATCTATTTCCTTACAGTTTACTGTGATTGAGTCAAAATTTTATTTCAGAGGCTCTTCCCTTGGATTATTCTGTAATAATAAAAAGGTAAGTTCTTCCTGGCAGGTCAGTGCTCTGAAAGATCTCTAAACACACACACACACACACACACACACACACACACACACACACACACAGCCCTGTCTACTGGCCCTGGCCCCTGACCCATCTCTCTATCTTATTATCCAAACCAAAGGCTGCCATAATGGCCAGTAATTCCGGTATAGTCTTGTGACCTCATACCTAAATTCTGCTTCTGTCTGCCTCATTTGTAGTATCTTCCTTAAATTTCTTTTTCAGATTTGTCCCCTCAAAACTATATTTTAGCTCTCACTAGAATCATAGTCTGAGGTCCTCAAGTCAGTCCTCAAGGTCGATCTGTCCTCCCTTCAAAGGGTTCAGACTAGGCCTCTAGGGCTCACTTAAACTGTGAGCTCCATGAGAATACATACATTGATTTATACGTATGAGAAACTTAATTAATAACTAAAAACTAACAAATTGTCAGGGTCCAGCAACCAAGGTATCTGCTTGTTCAGGGAGGAAATTAAGACAGGTTCCTGTTTTTCTAGACTACCTTGCCCGCTGGTACAAAATCAATGTTGACTTCTGTATCTGTAAGTTCACAATGCAATTAGATTAGCATGATTTCTGGCCCACTTAGCTTCGAATAACTCCAGAACAGATTTAAGGTTTTTTTGTTATCTGATGGTGATTAGCAAAAATAGCTAAATGTCAGTTCCAAGAGACAAGAATGAATATCAAAATCCATAAAACACTAGAGAGGTTGGTTAGTCCTTCTGCTTGTGTGAACTGAAAGGTACCTTTGTGGGATGTGAACCCTGTCTGCTTTTAGATCTTCATGTCCTGAACCACCAATTTAAGATTGCTGAAACCTTTGAAGCTTCTCCAACAAAAGTTTTCTGGAATTTTTCAAACAATTCAGAATGTTAGTGTCTTCAGTGAACTTTAAAAAAAGAAAGAGAGAAGGGGTTCATGTAATTCAGTGCTCAGAACTGATGAGTGCTGTACTTCAAAGAAAACCTATCTCTTCTGATGAGTCTGACAAGAAGCACCAAGATAGTAATCTTTACCTGGAAATGTAGTTAGTGAAACAAGTTCAACTCTATTTCTTCCCCAAGAATGTCATCTCCATCTGGAGCCTAGAAATGCGAGCTCTTCGTGGAGAATATCTTTTTAAAGAGCACAACAATCAGGGGAAATGTCATCTTCATTAATCATCCTTTCATTTAATACAGTCAACTGTAAAAATTGTATTAAGTCTAATTTCCTGAGGAGATGAGGGGAACCGTAGAGTATAAGCAACCATCAGACCTAAATGTTAACTAAAGCAGAGCCTTTCCTTATGCACCTCAGACTAGGATGGCTCCTGCCATTTTCTCTTTTTTCTCCATTCTCCCCTCTCTCCACCACACCAAACTGAGGAACAAAAACAAAGAGAAAATGGACAATGGTCCTTAAATGAAAAGAGCAATTTAGAGAGAAAAGAGCAGTCTAAATATCCTCTATTTTATCAAACAGAATTTACTTTTCTGTCTACCAGAACTACTATAAATATCAATGTAAAAATAATCTATGACAAATTATAACTTGTATATTCTCCTCTGGTTTCAACAAAAATAGTCTAGTGCAAATGCTTAGAGATACGTGCTGAAAACACCTTTTTTTTTCCATTTTATTTTTTTTTCAGTGTTCCAGAATTCATTGTTTATGCACCACACCCAATGCTCCATGCAATATGTGCCCTCCTTAATACCCAGCACCAGGCTCACCTAAACCCCCACCCCTCTCTTCTCCAAAACCCTCAGTTTGTTTCTCAGAGTCCATAGTCTCTCACAGTTGGTCTCCCCCTCTGATTTCCCCCAACTCATTTCTCCTCTCCATCTCTCCATGTCTTCCTTGATATTCCTTGTGCTCCACAAGTAAGTGAAACCATATGATAATTGATTCTCTGCTTGACTTATTTCACTCAGCATATTCTCTTCCAGTCCCGCTCATGTTAATACAAAAGTTGGATATTCATCCTTTCTGATGGAGGCATAATACCCCATTGTATATATGGACCATATCTTCTTTACCCATTCGTCCGTTGAAGGGCATCTTGGTTCTTTCCACAGTTTGGTGACTGTGGCCATTGCTGCTATGAACACTGGGGTACAGATGGCCCTTCTTTTCACTATATCTGTATCTTTGGAGTAAATACAAAGTAGTGCAATTGCAGGGTCATAGGGTAGCTCTATTTTTAATTTCTTAAGGAACCTCCACACTGTTTTCCAAAGTGGCTGCATCAACTTGCATTCCCACCAACAGTGTAAGAGGGTTCCCCTTTCTCCATATCCTCTCCAACACAAGTTGTTTACGGTCTTGTTGATTCTGGCCATTCTAACGGGAATAAGGTGGTTATCTCAAAGTGGTTTTGATTTGAATCTCCCAGATCGCTAATGATGATGAACACTTTTTCACGTGAGCTTTTCAATCCATTCATAGTGTTTTCATGGATAAAAACACAAGTTTTTTTTTTTTAAGATTTTATTTATCCATTTGACAGACAGAGATCACAAGTAGGCAGAGAGGCAGGCAGAGAGAGAGGAGGAAGCAGGCTCCCCACGGACCAAAGAGCCCGATGTGGGACTCGATCCCAGGACCCTGAGATCATGACCCGAGCTGAAGGCAGAGGCTTTAACCCACTGAGCCACCCAGGCAGCCCCAAAACACAAGTTTTATTTAAGGTTATTCACAGTCATCTTTAAATAACATCAAGACTGTTATCCATACATTACTGGTTTTTAAGTTCAATGGCCAGTTGCCAATTGTTTACATAATGAAAAAATCAATTGAAATATTAACATGGAACAGAAAAATAGATTGAAAAATGAACAAAACAAAGGCACGACTTACTGCCACAAAAAAACAAACACACATAACACATACACACACCACCAAGAACACCTACAACAAAAATGCTTATTATAGTGTAATCGATAAAAATCAGTGAAAGATTCAATAGAATGAGTATATACATAAACGTATATTTTTGTTTTGCAACCTTTTTCTGTAAAGGACCAGACAGTAAATATTTGAGGTTTTGTGGGCAATAGGCTCTCTCCAACTCGTTAACTCTGTGCTATAGTGTAAAGGCAGCCATACACAGGCACCCAAAACTTTATGGCAAAGTTCTAAAAATCTTTATTCACAAAAATAGGCAGCAAGCCACATTAAACCTGGGGACCATAGTTTGCCTATCCTTGATTTACACCCCTGCATGAAATTGTCAGGCAAGCAGTACACACTTGCTAAAATTTGAATGAATAAATCAGTATAATATAGATAGAACTTTTGAACACATACACACTTGTATTTCAACAAGGAGGAATGGTTTATTTGATATACCTAAATAATAGAATCTGACTTTTACAACTAGAAGTAACCTTAGGAATATCTAAATATCAACCCATTAATTTCACAGTTAAGGAACTTGAAGCCAAGAGCATTTAAATGGCAGGTACTATGCTACACTTTTTTTTAAGAAGAAGAACACATAATTTTTTTAAGTGCCAAGATAAGACTTCCCTAGATGCAGTGATAAGGGACATTATTGTCATGGTATTCTGTTTGTGATAAAGACAAGCAACAATTTAGTGTCCCTCTGTTATTTTTTCTTTTTATGGCTCTACCACATTTGCCATAAACTATGTTACTTAGGGAAATGACTTTTATTTAACAAAAACAAACTGAGTTTTGGTCAATTATCATTATGAGCAAAATTGTCTGGCAAAGAGCCTCAGTTTTATATGATTAAGATATGATCTACTAATGTTTATCGCCCATCTTTCCATTCCATGGGAATGATTTTTTTGGTTATCAAACACATAAGTTATTTTATTTTCCATGTGTTTGTTCTGCTCTTTCTCTAAATGGGGGCTGCATATAAAATAGAAAGATTATACAGATACAGACACCTAAATCCGTAACAATAAAAAGGTTTGGTTTATATTTCTATTTAATGACTGTCAAGGAAAGGGGAAAACCTCAGCTATAGATCACATATTGGGAGAATTTTAAGGATAAATGCACACAAAGGCAATGCTATTTTGTCATTGCATGAGTGCTGTATGGTATTTTAAGAAGACTAGAGGAAGATCTGAGGAGTGGTTGTTAGGGATGGAACAAAGCCTAGTCCGGTCTTATTAAAAACAGGCTGATGGATATCAGATGTTAACCTTTCTTCTAAATAACTATCGTTATTTCAGTTTCTTCTAACATTTCATGTTAGAATGTTCATAGGTCATGGAAAGACAGGGAGACCAATCAATTAACTATGAGAAAGTAAATATACTAAGGAAGAAACAAATATGACAAAGTCAAGGTTAAGCGTATGTGTAAACTTCCATAAATTTGTTTATCTGAAAGAGAAGTAGCCCTAAGGACAAAAACATCATGATTTGGTAGAAGAGTGGTTTGCCAGTCAAGGTAAACAACTTTGAACTAAACACACATTCTTTCTGTTTTTCAGTTTTCTAATTCTAGAAATGTAGGTTTAGACTAGATGGTCTGTAGGATTCTTAGAGGTCCATAATTTTAATTGCGTTTGCTTAGACACTTTGCTTTTTCTAAATAATTACCCAACCAAATTAAATCTTATCTGAACTCCATGGTCGTATGAGATCATAGAATGAGGAGATGTGAAGCCATTTCACATTTCACATTTATCTTTCATGAGAAAATGATTTTTATCCAGAATAAAATACGACAAGAATTTTAAATCACAAACTAAAGGACAATTCGACATAACATTTTAAAAGCTATGAATGAATTAATCATGTTTGGGGGACTTCCTAAGCCAATGGGTAATGCTTCCTTTTGCAAGATAACACATTCTTCTGATTAATGTTGCCAGACAACAAGGACTGCATGATAATAGAATGAAATCCTGTTAGTCCATTCAGGTATTACAATCTCCTTGTAGATCAGAATACTAAATTTGGGACAGAATATCTCTGAAAAATTTTAATTGAGTAAGGTAGTGATGTTTTTTCTCTGCAGAAAATTCACTGCCTATATACTCTTGGATTGACAGCTCTGAAAACCAACATGTATCTTCTGAAGCTTCAATTCAAGCAGAATTAGTACAGACTTCGAACACTTACCAGTATCAGTCAAATACAAAACTATGAACTGATTTGGCTACCTCTTGTAATTACTATTTCTAGAGGGACTTTCACAATTTTATGTAATCAAGGGAAGAGTTTATTAATTTTTGTTTGCTTGTTCAGCAAATATATATTGAACATAAACTATGTGCCATACATACATGGCCTTCTGGTATCTGCTACAACATCCAGAAAACTGGATTTTGTAATTGGGGAGAAAAGACTCTCTGTTTCTATTAGAGCTATTTAGTCCTGTGATTTTTTTTTTCTTTTCTTGTGATTAATGGTTTCCTTCTTTTACCATTTAGCTTAATGAAGACTTCAATCTCCCAGTATCTTTAAAACATAGACGGCAAACTCTACCTCCATAACGTGGCAACACAAAATGCCTCATAGTGCTGAGGGCTATGCTAATTACTAGTGCTAATTCTCAGAAAGGTGGTCCCCTGATGCCCTTGTTTCTGGCCTGCATGTGCCTCATTTTCCTAATCCCAATTCCATGTATTTCCATGTATTTCCATGCTAGAATCCATAGGTGCTTACCTCAAGACTTCATAGGCAAGAGTTCCACAGAGGATAATATGTGATGGCAAAGGCTCAGATGCTACAAAAACAGAAATGGTGGTTAAAAAACCAAAAAAGCTAAAATTGGGGCACCTGGATGACTCAGTGGGTTGAGCCTCTGCCTTCAGCTCAGGTTATGATCTCAGGGTCCTGGGATTGAGCCCCACATTGGGCTCTCTGCTCAGCGGGGAGCCTGCTTCCCTCCTCCCACCCTGTCTGAATGCCTCTCTGCCTACCTGTGATCTCTCTTTCTCTGTCAAGTGAAATAAAATAAATCTTAAAAAAAAAAAAGCTAATGTTAATATTCCTTATCCTCTTGAAATACCAGGTGCACAGGTTAGTTAGTTCCTTGGCATTCTTCTTGCCTCCTTCCTTCCTTCATCATAGGAGCTTTATATGTGCAATATATTTAAAAACAACAACAACAAAAAGTGTGGGGTTTGGAGACAGTCAACACTGCTCAATTCAGGGTGTGCCATTTAATACAACTTGATTTGAAGGAAGAAATTTCTCCAAAATTCAGTTTCCTCATCTCTAGATTAGAGCTAGTAGCAGTCACAAGTTGTTGGGGGGAACTTGAAATAATGATTTTAAATATCAAGATTTTGCATATAGTAAACATTCCTAAATTGATGGAGGCTACTGCTATTTTTGTTAATAGCCGTAATAATGGTGGTGGCAATAACAGTAATTACATGAGCAGTAAACTACTTAGCTAGTAACATTGGAATACACTCTCCCTCTATTATGTGAAAAGAGAGTTCAGTTGAGCTAACCTAACCATTTTCTGGATCTTCCTCATTCCTGTATGTGAAAATTATGTCGTCAGAACCTTGAGTTAGTCTTCTTAAACAAGAACTTGATTCCCTCAGTCTAGTTTAAAAACAGTGACTTAATCACATAATCTGAGATCACCTCTAGTTACTCTATCCCAGGTAATATGTTGCTCAGACCACTTCTATGGATGACAAATGGCTGCTACACATTCAGACCCATATAGGGCCCGGCTCCCCAGTGATTCACTCTTCAGTTGATAGAAGGATAGTGATTATGAGAAAAATTTCAAATTCAATTTTAGTCCATAGCTTTTCTTAGACCATGCCTTAATCTTAAGGTCTGCAGGAAATTGTGGCAAAAATAAAATTAAACATTGATAACACTACTAAATCTACCCAGTCATTTTAATAACAGCTGTTCTTAAAAATTGGGAAATAATATCTATATTGTGAAATGGAACGGTGTGCAAGGAAAGATTTTGATTAGAATTCTGCCCTCAAATTCAGAAAGTGAAAGAAAGAAAATGGCCAATACACATTATGGCAGAGGGCAATTTTAAACAGTTGGACAGCACATCAGGTTATTTAAGGTTTGTTCCTAACAAGTCTGAAAAACTTGTAAACTCTTATCAGTCCTCTGCCTTTGTAAAACTGTGATAGGCAGCACTTCCCACTGAATTAGAAACAGACTGAAATGATGAATCCATAGAGCCTCTTTTCTTTCTTTATAATTGCTTCTTTCTTTCTGAATTAAACAATCAGTTTGAAGGATCTCAAAGAGGCCTCCGCCCTACTTTTCAATGTGTGTGGTCTTACTTTTAAATTTATGTCATTTGATGCTATGCAGAATACACTCCTGGTCAAAAACTACAAAAATGACAGTCCAGTTTTGTGATTCTTCTTAGAGCTATGTTCACTTTCTGTGAAAGATGAATGGATCCAACCTACGATCTCCTCTATTCCTCCTTTTGGATGTATTATTTGGCTCTAGGTGTTATTTGTTTCTCTAGATGTTTGATTCCTTGAGGTGAGGGGGTTCTCAAACCAGGACCCCAGACCTCTTTGTATCAAAAGTGGAGTTAGTTTTGCTTCCTAAAGGGTACTGCAAAGTCTGGAGTTGCATTTTTAAATTTTTTTTTATCTTTGTAATTTTTTAAATTTGACTATAGATGACACACAATGTTACATTTGTATCAGGTATACAACATAGTGATTCAAAAAGTTTATACGTTATGCTATTGTCATCACAAATGTAGCTAGCACTATCCCTTACATCACTATTTCACTACCACTGACTATATTCCTTATGTTGTGCCTTTTATTCCCATGACTTATTCATTCCAAGACTGCAAGTCTATTTTTCCCATAACCCTTCACTCATTTTGCCCTACCCATAAGTAGAGGGAGCTACTGGCATCGAGTTGGTAGAATCCAGGGATGCTACTCAACATCCTACAAGGCACAAGGCAGCCCCCAGCAACGAAGAATTACCTGACCACAAATGTCAATAGTACCACTACTGAGAAAACCATGAAAAACAAAAGCAAGGGGGTGTCTTAAGCTATTTCCAATAACATGTAGAAGCTTACTAAAATATGTGCTTATCTAAGATCACAATGCACAAACTAACCAGAACTTAAATCACCTTTGTTTTCAGTTGAATTCTTAATAAATTGGTGTGATGTCACTTTTTATTTCATGCTTATGAGACACTCTGATGGGCAATTGTTTTTTATTATATTTAGTCAGATATGTGTTACTGTTAATAAATGTAGTTGAGATAGCACTTTTTTTCAGAAATATAAAGTCAATGGAGGGATGGAGAAATGAATGCAATATGCACTGCTGGTGAAGCTAATAGCCAGTGACATAGGTTTTAATTACCACACAAGAATAATTTTATATTGGGGCACCTGGGTGGCTCAGTAGGTTAAAGCCTCTGCCTTCAACTCAGGTCATGATCCCAGGGTCCTGGGATCTGCAGAGAGATCGGCAGAGAGCCTGCTTCCTTCTCTCTCTCTTCCTGTCTCTCTGCCTACTTGTGACCTCTGTCTGTCAAATAAATAAATAAAATCTTTTTTTAAAAAGAATTATTTTATATGAAAGATAAATACTTTTTCTGAAAAAATTCATTTCCAAATTTCTTCCTTTTTTCGATCTTGAATTTCATGATAGTTTCACAAAGTAGCTTATAACCTGTAGTTTTAGTTTTAATTATTCATCTTGCTCACTTTTAACTGAATGTATGGGTCTTTTTAAGAGACATTCAAACTCAAAGGATTTTCTCAGTTCTGAGTAGGAAAATCATCTTCTTGACCCAACAATTCTGTTCTCTTACATTTTTTCCCTTTCGCTTAAGTTTTCAAGTACAAAGCCTTTCACTTTCTTTTGATTAGCTCTTTCCTCCATCCTTCTGTGATTTGATTTGGGTATTTCGGATCCAAAAGAACCACTATGACCTAGGTCAACAGCCATCTTTCTCTGACTGTTCATGAGGTGTCTTCCATGTCCATTTGCTTTGATACATAAGGCAGGGGAAGAGGAGTGGGAATGGTAAGGACAGTTGGGTTACCAACTGTCCTTGGTTGGTAACCCAACTGTCCTTACTCACACATGTCAAGCAGCATTATGTTATTTTCAAGTTAACATCTGTGTGTTACCCTTTTTTCCCCACAGCCCATGTTCATCTCACTCCTGCTGAGACTTTGCTAAGTCTCTCTACTCTGTGTGGATCATATTTTTGAAAAATCCCGAAATACATTTTTCTTTTGTCATCTTATTTTCTGACTATGTAAGTGTCTTAGAATAGATGAGTGACTACATCAGCCTCCAAAGAGGATGAAATTCTAGAGGCTTAATGTCTAGAATGCCTGCAATTTCCTTAGCCTCAGAATCAATATAAAAGTAACCTTTTGAATACATGACAAAAATCGCATCATGGTCACTATCAGTATGGTCAATCCTGAAATTTAAAGATACCTTTTCATTAAATCATTTGATAAATTGGCTGAATTCAGTGTGCCAGGACCTAGCTTGGTGCTAATATAATAAACATGATTCTCTTTCAAGAGGTTCAAAAGTACAGGAAACTTTCAGGTAAGCAAATGATTGCTAACTCAGTGTGACATGTGGTATCCCAGAGATATACACGGATACAGAAATATATACAGTATAACAGAAGCATAAAGGGACAGTGACCAATCCCACAGAAGAGGAGAAGTTGGGAGGGAGAGAAACTGAATTGGGTCTTGAAGTCCTTGAAGTAGTTTATCAAACAGAACGAAGAGGCATTCCATTTAAGCTCTCATTTCAAACAAGCATATGAAAACTAGAAAATTCTTTGCAGACAGAAGAGAAAAAGGCTAGGCTCCTAACATCTTCTATTTAAATTCTTTTATAATGCTACACTATTCTCTCATTCTTTGTGTAAGATACAATTTACTCCCTAAGTAAAAACTACCAGTGTCTCTGATCTTTCTTCCACTTTGTCCTTCTGCCCTTTAGATACTTTCCCATTTTCTCAATTGCTTATTTTCTTCAGACCCTTTCTTGACTACTACTCTTCAATTATCTGGAGACATCTTTCTCTGATTCTAACCATGGAACTGATTATCTCAGTAGCAAAATGCCTGATCGCGTACAACGTGATTTCCAGAGCACTTTTGCCCACTTGTCAGAGGAAATAAATCTAGTTTGGAAAGACTTTTATTCTTTAGGCACTAATTCTACTTACTGTTTACTCCTCTAGAAGATTCTAGAGAGGATCCGATTTTTCATCTAGATATTTTATCTCTGCCTCAACATGCACCTTAGGAAACCTTCAGATGGAAGGAAGACACCAAAGACATAGCTAAGGCAAATTTTCAGTAAGAAAATAAGACATCATGGGAACACCCCCAGCTTAAACTTTGCTTTTATTCTATAAATACCTTCAAAAGTCACTTGATTTTCCTTTGAAACTTTCTAGCTAATCCTTATGCAGAATCCTTAGGGTGCTTAAGCAAGTAGTTAGCACTAATTGTTTTTCACCTTGGGGAAAACTTTTGTTGTGGAAAATTAACTAGATCACCAAAGTAGGCACTTCCTTTCTTATCTTGAATTCCTACCATCTGTAATCCCCACAAGGTCCTGACCCTGGAGACCATACACACTGGATATTTTCACTATCCCTTCCCAAAATATCCTCTGAAGAGCAGTTTTTCGATTTGGAAACATATTTGTTACACGTACTGTAACTATACTAATCCCTTACTTTAATTATCACATTGCGTACACTATACACATACACAGATACCAATTTAAGTTAAATTAAAATAGCATAATGGCATATAAGGAAATTAAGAGAATAATTTACCCTAGCCACACTCTCATTTTATACATAAAGCAACTAATGTCCTGAAAGGGAATGTCCAGAAACTTGAAATAACTACTCAAAATCATATAAGCTAGTTAACAGCAGACCTAGCTTGAAGTGATACCAGGAACTTCTCACTTCTACTCCAATGCCTTGTCCACATTACACACTTCACTATAACTTGTAGGGTAGGCACAGTGGTTGGTTGGTTGGTTGGTTGGTTGGTTGGTTGATTGATTGATTGATTTTCAGTGTTCCAGAATTCATTGTTTATGTACCACACTCAGCACTCCATGCAATACATGCCCTCCATGATACCTACCACCAGGCTGACCAAATCCCCCACCTTCTCCCCTCCCAAACCCTCAGTGTGTTTCTCAGATAAAAGGATGTTTATCATCCTTTTGCAGGTAGAACAAAAACAAATTTAGGAAAGTTTGGAGCTTTGAGACATCTGTAAAATACATAAAATTAAACGAGAAAATACCTATAAAGTATTATAGGTTAGGCTTAAGTATCAATAAATGTCATTCTGGGGGCGACTGGGTGGCTCAGTGGGTTAAAGCCTCTGCCTTCGGCTCAGGTCATGATCTCAGGGTCCTGGGATCGAGCCCCGCATCGGGCTCTCTGCTCCGCAGGGAGCCTGCTTCCTCCTCTCTCTCTGCCTGCCTCTCTGCCTTGTTGTGATTTCTCACTGTCAAATAAATAAAATATTAAAAAATAAATAAATAAATAAATAAATGTCATTCTGTTGTTGCTATTGTTGTCATTGTTTTGGCTGTTATTAACACCCAAATGTTGTAACTACAATAAAGATAGGTGCCAAATAATTATTTATGATCAAATCATTCATCCAGCTTATTATAGACTAGGGACTTTTTTTTTCTTCTTTAGAGAGAGAGAGAGAATGAGAAAGTATGAGAGGGGAGGCCGACACAGGTCTTGATCCCAGGACACTGAGATCATGACCTGAGCTGAAATCAAGGGTTGGTCGCTGAAAGAACAGAACCACCCAGGTGCTCCTAGACTAGTATAGTATTGATTCCGGTTTTAAGATTAGACAAACCAGGTAAGTAAAGCTGTACTACAAAGATAGTCATCTATAAAGAGGGTCAAAGGTACCAATTTATGTATGAAAAATGATTTATTAGGGTAACAGAAAAATATTAAAATTTCTAATTATATTTTAACTAAAGGAATGAGAAAAATCAATATTTTCTGGTATTTAACTATCAAGATGATTTCACACTGATGTTTAATTCAGTCTATGCCCAAATATATAATTCAGATAATTTTTTGTCATGTAGGATTGCTATCCCAAAGAAAGAAGGGAAATTTCACACTGGGGAGCTTATCATAGCAGTCTGCTTTCAACATAGAGTGTATTTCAATGGGCAGGTAATAAAGGAGGAGATTTATGTAAATATTATTTAGTTTTAAGTAGACCAATCCTCAAAATTGGTAAATACTATTTCTGTAAAAAAAAAAAAAAATCATAGGTTGGTGATATGGGAAGGGAGTAAAATTGAATGATATGAAAATTACAAAACTAATTATTTCTCTATTCTCTAATACAAGCTCCTCGTCAGCCATATTGAAAGATAAACAATGATAATTTAATCAGATTTGAAAATGGCTGCAGAAAATATTGAAATTACCTAGAAAGCTTTTGAAATATGAATCTTTACATTAGGTACAATGAACATTTGTATAGAGAGTAACTTTATAGTGAAAGTGTCTAACTGGTTTCCAATTAAACTTCATGATGGGGAGAGAGCATACTGGAGGGAAAAAAAAGTTAGAAATATCTGTTTTTATGTGCAGTTACTGCTAACATTTATGCATATCATCATTTAGAAAGGAAAGCATATGTCTATATGCTTTTATCCCAAGAAATGGGATTTGATGATTACATTTGTTTGACGTCTAGATTTTGTTTGCAAGAATAAATTATTGACTCCCAAAGGAGATGGGAAGAAAATGAATTCTATCTACAAGTTTTTGCATAATCGGTGAATACAATTTAAAATTAATATCATGCTACACTAACTGCAGCCAGTGAAATATTTTTTCCCACTGTTATATGTATTTTTTACAGCTTTGTTGAGATGTAGTTGATATATAACATTGTATAAGTTTAAGGTGTAACCTGTGATGATTTGATACATAGAGGCACTGTGAAATGATTACTATAATAAGGTTAGTTAACACCTCTATCATTTCACATAATTACTACTGTGTTCCGTGTGTGATGAGAACATTTAAAAATCTATTCCTAATGACTTTCAAGTATATAATACAGTATTGTCAACTAAACATGCTGAACATTACCTCTCCGAAACTCACTTGTAACTGGAAGTTTATACCCTATATTTCTTCCACTATGAAAATTAAAACAAAAAATCAAAATAATCTGAACTCTAGACCTGCCTTTTAAGTCACTTTATGAAGTGATATTTAAACCAAAATTTTCAAAAATAATAAAATATATTCAAAAGTATTGCATTCTTTGAAATTTTAATAATTATTTCTTCGGTGAAAGCAGAAAAAGATGTTTGTATTATTAATAAAAGTAAATAAAATTGTTTTAAGGTGTTATTACTCTATTATTCTTATAAATTTCTATTATGAAAATTATACACAATATTTAATAATTTATTAATAGAAAATTTTAGATATGTTGAGAGTATTCTCAAAGTTGTTTACTCATTAGGGCATGTCATCAAAATGTTTGGGAGCCACTGCCTTAGACAATACTGCATGCCATAGGTTTATTACCCTCAGAATGGGCTTTATGGTATACAATCATCTAATATAAAAGCCCAGCACTGAATGACCCAGATTCTAGTCCAATTTAAAAAGCTGTAAAACCCCAGGCAAGTCAGCTTACCTCTCTGGGACATTTCTGCCCATCTGTAAAGTAAAATGTTTGGACTGACTGATCTTTAATGACCCATCTAGTCCTAAAATTCCGGTTCTAAGATGTTCTTCCTAGGAGACTATGAATTTATAGCTACATATATTTTAACCATAATGAAATAGTAACTCATCTAGAATAAGTGACTTTAACAACCAAAGACAACCAGAAAAGCAAAAACTAATTTTGAGAAAATGAAGACAAATGTATATTAGATATCAGATCTCAAGAGTGAAAATCGGATTGATCATTTTATAAGGACTATTGCCTGCCAAATGCTAAGCACGGTGTTTTGTTTTAAGAGGGACAGGAGGATGAACAGAATGCTCTTCCTGATATCCCAGAGTTTTCAATTACACTCCACATAATACTTGATAAATAATACCAACACTGGTTGACAGCTCATATCATTGCTTAATTCTCATTTTACATTTATTTATTTACATTCATTCATTCTTTCTTTTTCTTTTCTTTTTTTTTTTTTTTAGTAGAATTACATCCTCACACACAAAGGGAAGGCAATAAAGCAACCTATTTAGATGACCAGAACTAAAAAATGCATTAGAGTATACTCTTGTTTCTGCGTGAAATGCAAAAGAAGTCTCATGTATCATTTGTCTAGGCTCTGTTCCAAAATCACCTTCTAAATCATACCTTTGGTTACAAAGAACTAAATGTGTGGTTCTTTTGGCTCTTTAATGTTTGCCGTCTTCCTACTGAGGATGATCAATAAGTAGACAGGACTATAAGAGTCAATAATAAAAGATGATATGCCAAATTTACTATAGTTTCTATTTGTAAACACACTCTAAAAGGAACTTTCACCCTAAAATATGCACACCTCTGAGATAGTCTTGGAGAAACAATCTTTTAGTCACATAATAAAATTATTCCCACCCTGGTGACTGAGCCTGAAGACAGTTCTATCCAGCAAAAGCAGATGAACACATAATTGAAAGACATAGTTAACCTGATTTATAATGATTTTAAAAAAAAAACTCCTTGATTCACTGGAATTACTTTATTCATTCATCAATTCAGCAAATACCCACTCTACACTGTGCATTGTTGTAAATTTGGGGGATTTATCAGTGAAGAAGACAAAACACCTGTCCTTCAAGAGTTTCCATTCTGGAGAGAAAAACAAAAGGTTATGAATCAAACGAATTAATAATATGATTCTTAATAGTGATGAAAATTCTAAGGAAAAATATAGCAAGATCTTAGTGGTTAGAATGGCTGTAAGGTATAGTAAGGCATTTTCAGTAAGATGATAAAGGTAGGAATCTGAGGAGGTGTTCAGAAGTTTTAGTCATGAAAGGGATTGAAGAAGTTTGGAATTTCAGGTTTCTTCAGAGTTCAAGATGATAAGCAAATCCATGGTCTGATCATGTAATGAGGAGAACATAGCTTTCATGGTTTGGAATAGAGTAACAAATTCTAATGCGAAAACATCAGTCAAGTGCCCCAGCTACAGGGATATTAAACTTGGAGGAAAGATGAAGAGAGAGATTAAGGCAAGAAGAAAAATTCTTGATAAATATGAAGGAGTAACTAATGTTAGAAGACCCACTTTAAAAATGAAGAAAGCAAAGCTGGACTCTATTAGCCTGGAATAATGAATGGGTTTTATCGAGAGAGAATAATATTTTATGACAATCACTTAAAAATATTTAAAGAATGCCTAACTGATCTAAAAATACAGTAAATCTAAAAAACATGGGCTTATAGGAGAAAGAGCAGTTTTTAATTTAAATGACCTCATGGGGGGTTCCTGTGTGGCTCAGTGAGTTAAGCCTCTGCCTTCAGCTCAGATCATGATCCCAGGGTCCTCGGATCGAGCCCAACATCGGGCTCTCTGCTCAGCAGGGAGCCTGCTCCCCCCCCCCCACCCCGCCTGCCTCTCTGACTACTTGTGATCTCTGTCTGTCAAATAAATAAATAAAATCTTAAAAAAAAAAAATAAATGACCTCATGGACCAAGTGTCCCCAGTGGACAAATGAAACTAAGTTAGGGAGGAGAAAGGATGTCATAAATATTTTGTGAAAATGTAAAACATATATGGGAACAATCATAAGAGTTGGGGCAAAGATTAGCAATGGAAAAAATGAATCTTAAGATAAAGGAAAACAGAATAAAACGAGGATTAACTTTTTAAGATAATAGGGCAGGAATACTTGGCTGGCTCAGTTGGCAGAGCATGCATCTCTTGATCTTGGGGTCATGACTTTAAGCCCACACTTGGTGTAGCGATTACTAAAAAATAAATTTTAAAAACAAAAAGAGGGGGCCTGGGTGGCTCAGTCAGTTACGCATCTGCCTGCAGATCAGGTCATGATCCCAGTGTCCTGGGATCAATCTTTGCATCAGGCTCCCTACTTAGTGTTGAGCCTGCTTCTCCCTCACCTTCTGCCTGAAGCTCCCCTAGCTTGTGCTCTCTCCCTCTCTCTGTGTCAAAACGAAACAAACACAAAAGGAGAATAAGATAATCAGAGGGACTTATATTTTGTGTTCATAAAGGACAGGAATATAGAGTAAAGAGATACAAAAACATAAAATCAAATCAAATTACTAGATACTAGCAAACACAATTCTATAATATATAATATATATATGATATATATAATTAATACATATTAGGCATATATAGTGTTGTGTATACCCTTGAACAACACAGGTTTGAATTATACAGCTCCTCTTATCCATAGAATTTTTTTTTATGGTCTAGTAGAGGAAACTTATTTTTTCTTCCTTATGATTTTCTTTTTTTTTTAATAAAGATTTTATTTATTTATTTGTCAGAGAGAGAGAGACCCCACAAGCAGGCAGAGTAGCAGGCAGATGCGGAGAGAGAAGCATTCTCCCTGCCCAGCAAATAGCCTGATGCAGAACTTGATCTCAGGACTCTGGGATCATGACCTGAGCCGAAGGCAGTGGCTTAACGGACTGAGCCACCCAGGCATCCCTCTTCCTTATGATTTTCTTAATAACCTTCTCTTTTCTCTAGCTACTTCATTGTAAGATACAATATATAATACAAAAAATATGCAAAATATTTGTTAATTAACTGCTTATGTTATCAGTAACTTTCAGTCAATAGTAGGCTATTAGTCGCTAAATTTTGGGAGAGTGAAATGTTATACTGAGATTATCAACCATGTGCAGGTCAGTGCTCCTAATCCCCAAATTGTTCAAGGATCAACTATACATTTTTTCTCCTTAGGATGTTTAAGAAGGCTTCATTTACTCACTCACTCATTATTTCAAGAACTATTTTGGAGCATCTGCACTTCCTAGTCAAAAGTATAATGAGGAATAGTCAGTCGAACATGAACACACAAAAACACTTGATAACCTCGTTTCAAAATAATTTTGCTAAAACAATGAAGTATATATTCACACTAAAATAATGAAATCATTTGAGTTATTTCCCTTTTCTAAACTAGCTCCCTTGACTGCTAGCTGATTTAGTGGCTGAAAAGGATTGAAGTGTATGCATCTATTCACAGAAATTAACTATACAACTTTTCCTAAGTCCTTAAGCTTAGAATCTTATGCTAATGGTAACATAGTCAGGATTGGTATGTGAACTTGTACTGTTAACCAGTATATTAACTTTAAATCCATTTTCCCATTTTTTTCTTTGTCATCTTTTAGAAGTTACAAGAACCCTTTCTAAGTATCTCAATAATAAAAAAATATAAATGATTGTCCCATACCCCAGATAAGACATCCAGTAGCTAAAACTCTTTAATATACCTACTAGTTCCTGAATGTTAAAAACAAGACAACAGGCTCAAAACGGAGTCACTTATGCTAAGACCCATATCACCAAACCAAAAGTTAATTATAATGATGAAGACTAGTTAGGTAATCTGCTTGATAGACCCTGTCATCTCCTAAAGAAAAGTGACTTTGACAGAACCAATCTACTTTTTGCCTCCTTGTCCTGACTCCCTTCTGCCAATGAAAGTTTTTTATTTGTACAGCTCCTTGGAACACCTTTCTATCTCCTAGATAGGATTCTGCCCAGACCATAAGTCATTGAAAAAAGCCAATAAGATCTTTGAAATTTACTGTTTAATGTTTTATTTTTGTTTAGTATGAATAATTTATTTATTAACTAAGTGTATTATCAAGACATTTCTACAGAAGTATTTACAGATAATATGTCTGAGTAGTAGCAACTCTTTTTTTAATCTCTAGTTTTTAAGTTAAACCACATGATGTACTAAAACTCTACAGAAGAAAACCAGTTTGAAGCACTCTTAATTGAGAGGAAAAGATGGATCCTTACCACAAACCTACCTCCCTGAAAATGCTGTAAAAATGATCAGGATAAAATCTGTCTTACACTAAGTGAAAAAAGAAAAACAAAGAAGTGCAGAAAACCAACCAAACAACAGAAAAAATAAAATTGATTATTTTATTTTTTCAATCAAATGACTTACATTTTCATTAAAACTAAATTGTCTCTGTCTCTTTCTCTCTCTCTCTCTCTCTCTCTTTGGTAAAGTTTACCTTTCCAGTCACTGTGATCAGAATATCTTTAGCAACTTAAACCTGCATTCATGCTAAAATTGTCCATACCATAGTGGTGGTAGATATTACTACTACCCCACAAGGAAATTTCCAGGGAGAGAGGATATATATATATATATATATATATATATATATATTTTTTTTTTTTTAATGTAGAAAAGAGAGACAGACAGAAAGGGAAGACGAGCGATAATTTACCACAAGAAATATTTGCCCTGTGGTGTGCTCCAGGTAAATAACTTAAAACTAGTTTACTGTAATAAAAGATAATTTCCTTTTTCTTTTCTTTCCATTCCCACAGTTTTCACTAAAAAACAAAACAAAACAAAAACTTCATAAGACATTTCTTTCAATAAACAGCTAAGAAATATATGAATTCTTCAAGTCAACACATCATGTAAACTATATAGGCTTTGGGGTCTTAAAGGAAATTTAACATCTTCAAAGAATTCACTGCTAATTAAATCAGCATTTATGCTACAGTCAGGAACGAAGGCAGCAAAATGAAGACATTTCCCAAGATCACTCCCTCCTCACACAGCAGTTTCCACCGTTCTGTTAGCAAATATATCATTCTTTTGTTAACTGCAGATAAATTCTTGGTCTTCCTCCTTGCTTGCATTTTCACCCTTTTATTCTATTTGGAGGGTTGGGTTTGTTTTTCCTGACAGCATTTGAGATTTCTAAGCTACCACCGTGGTGCCAGCCCATACTGTGCACAGTAAGTGAAGAAGAAACAATCTGGCTGTTGTTTTAACACTTTGCAAATAGCAGCTTATTTCTCCTGCTTGATTTTTTTGCCCCTGGACATCCGACAGAGCAGTATTCAATCCACCAAATAAAAAACAGGTTTCCCCTTCATCTTCCCCACATGTAAATTTGGCAATTTGAGATGAATATTTAAAATTCAAAGGAAAGTTTTGTTTCTCTTAATCATGTATTGGGATTCTTTTACACAATAAGAAATCTGTTACCTTTCTCAAAATTTTTCACTAAATTCTAATCACTCCTTGGAGTTTATGCCAACTGCAACAGCAAGGAACAAGGAACAGCAAGGAACAAGGTTTTTCTTTTCTTTTCTTTTCTTTCTTTTTTCTTAAATGGGTCCAAACTACAAGGCCTTGATCAAATTAATTTACATTGCTAAATTTCATAGCACACTGAGAGGATACAAGCACCATTTTCACTGTTTGAATACAAGAAAAGTATTAGAGTACTTATTAATCTTATATTTATATATGAGTTTCATAAGTATTCAATAATATCATCTCCCTGTGAAAACTACTGATTTTCCCTAGCAGCAACACTTACTAAGTATTTTAGGTTACTGATTCTCAGTATTTGGCATGCAAATCAATCACCTGTCTTATTGAGATTTTTGGCCAGATCCTAGAAATTTTGTTTCAGTAAACACGTAAGTGGAATTCTTGAACCTGCATTTGGCTGGATGAGTTGAACAAAGGTGGCTCAGAAAGTCTATTTGATAAACACTCTTGTCTACTCCTTATTGGTTTATAAGTTTACTATGAGATGCAGAGTATCATGAAGTGAATTATGTCCTTTCCTGCACCCCAAAAAATCTTACATTGAAGTCCCAACACATAGGGTGACTGTGATTGAAAATGGGACCTCTAAGGAAGTAATTAAGGTTAAATGACATCAAAAGGTAGAGAGTTCTGCTCCAATAGGATTAATGTTTTTATAGGAAGAGACACCAGAGGGGGAGCTCTCTCTCCATGTACACACTGAGGAAAGGCCATGTGGGATAGCAAGAAGGCAGTTATCTACAAGCCAGAAAGAATGTCCTCACCAAAAACCAAATCACCTGAACCTTGATGTTGGACTTCTTGTTTCCAGAACTGTGAGAGAATAAATTTCTATTTTTTTAAGCCACTCAGTTTTTGGTACTTTGTTATGGCAGCCCAAACAGATTAATATACATGACTCTCATCAGAGGGTGGTTATTCCAGATCTCTGGAAACCATCTCTGGAAACCATCTCTGGAAACCATCTCTGGCCTCCTGCTCTTTACCCCTCTCCCTTTGACAACTTACCCCTTGGACCACCCTTAGTATGCCTTAAAGAACTCATTAACCTACCCGGCTTCCTAAATACTTTATTTCATCTTGGGTGTATAATACAGGGAGTCCAGTTTTTAATACTTAAAATCAGAATAGTAACACAAAGCTACATAAAAACACAGGCAAGGTGGTAGAAACTACTTAAATGAATAATTTACTCTCATCAGAGTCTACTTTTTTTTTTCTTTAGACTTTCAAACTTGATTCAGTTGGTATTGGATTATTATATTAAGCATAGTTTCTTAACCTGGGATCAGAGCATGAATTCCAATATCCACATATTGTTTACAAAATTTTGTTACAGAAGAATTTCTCTGGTGAAAGAGTCTCAATGGGATCCACTGATAAGACTTGCCTTAAGATATAAAAATCTACCTACTTGAATTATAGGATGTGCTTTCCAGACACTTAAGGTATAAATAAAAGTTTCACAAAAGAAGAAATAAAGTCACCTATAAAATGTTTAGAAGCTTGCGTCTTAACATGGAAAAGAAAAAAATTACAGTGACTGTAATAGACCATTTCAAGTCCTTGGATCTTTCCTGACCTTTTCAATTCAAGCATTGTCATCCTTTTCTCAAATCTTCTACCTTCCTATCTGTGCTGCCTGGTGCTTATACTCAATATCTAGCTATCAACAGTTTATCTTTCTTTAGCAGACATTCCTTCCCCTTTGTAATAACTATGACTTATATGATGGAGATTAGAAACCATGCTGGAATTGCGAATAGCACAAGAACAATTTTTGAGAGAAAACCAGCACAAAGGCCATAGAACAGGATTTCTTTTTTAACGCAAACACTAATACATGTTCTCTTTTCATTGGACTTACAGGTATTCTTTATAAACTGCTATGTCTTATCCAAGCAACCACCCATACAGTCATGGAAAGAAATGAGTGAAATGAGGGAATATAGCCTATCAAATCTAAACGACAGGAAAATGTTTTAAGAATGGTAACATTTAAAAAGCAATACTTACCTTCTATAACCAAACTGGCAATAGTATTGATGTATGGTCATGAATTTGACAATTTGAAACTACAATAAGGTAAGTTAAAAGAAGTTTATAACATCAACTCTATTTTGGTAATTTAAAGAAAAGTAAACTAAAGGAAGCAATATAGAAAGTAGTTTTTAACAATTAGGATATATCAATCTTTTCATTTGAAGAGCTAAAAGATATGATGTTTGAATAAAAAAGTTTGACAATGTTTTAGGTCTGCTCTGTTGATTCCAGTCTACAGCAAATGCTTATGATGAAGTTCATGAAATCAGTCCATAAAAATAGAAAACTTGGCTTAAGTAATTTTTCCAAATTGAGATTCTTTTAGAAATGTTATAATAAAAACACAAGAGACTTTATCAATCACTGAATTAATTACAGTAATTTAGATTTAAAATTCTAAATGGAACTCAATCTGATATTGCCTCTTAAGGATTGTAAAAATTGGCAGAAGTAATTTTAACCCATTTTTTACAACAGAAATTAGTTCAACACTATTTGAGAATATATAGCTCTGGTTAATACCCACTGAGCTTAAACAACATTGACTATGCCATATTAATCACTTTAATTTTTATAAGTAATTAAACATTGCATTTAGATTAGTTTATGATCTACAACTATGACAACTCACAATAAAAAAATCTTGGATTGGACCACTTACATTAATTCATAAATCTTCAGTGTTTCCTACTGATGAGGGAGCTTTACTTAATTTTTTTAAAAAGAAGAAAAGGCTAATACACTATAATTCAACATTTGATATCCCCATATTACCTCATTTTAATTGACATGTGGGTGATTATGAAGTTATGTGGTGTTATCAAACCAGTTCTACTTCCCCTCAGACTGAATGTCCCTATAACTTCCTGAAGGATATCTTAAAAGGGAAGAAATGAGAAAAGTGAGGGGCGCCTGGGTGGCTCAGTGGATTAAGCCGCTGCCTTCGGCTCAGGTCATGATCTCAGGGTCCTGGGATCGAGCCTCGCGTCAGGCTATCTGCTCCGCGGGGAGCCTGCTTCCTCCTCTCTCTCTGCCTACTTGTGATCTCTCTCTCTCTGTCAAATAAATAAATAAAATCTTTAAAAAAAAAAAAGAAATGAGAAAAATGATATAGTAGTTGTCTAATTGCAAGCTGGCTAAAAGCAGCTTGTTGGAAATTTAATTCAAACAACTTGGTCTGGGAATAACTTGGCTTTCTCATATGAAATAAAATTGAGAAAGATATGGATGCTAAGGAACAGGAGCAGCTATCTGGTAGGTGTAAGATTTCAGACTCTCAAAATGAAGAAACCACCCAGCTTCTTCCTCACTATGAGAAACAACACTGCAATACAGGCTATCACCTGGGGTCCAAATAATCTCTCAAAAGCTGAAGTTGACTTCCATTTTCTGCAACACGTCAGACTAGCTGTCCTAAGAAATCCTCCTGGTGCAGAATACCTAAGAACAGTATGCAATATGTACATTTTAAGAGAACTTAAAAAAAAATGTACTGATGAGCTGGCAGAAAAATAAGGGAAATTCTCAGAACTGTCAACAAAGTACAAATCCAGCAAATCCAGACACACTAAAACTGGCATCCCCCAAGATTTTGATTTTAACTGACCATAAGCCTGATTTAGGAAAGCATTAAAAAGAAAAAAAAGAAAGAAAAAGAAAGCCTAAGTTGCCTGCAAGTTGGGAAATCAGAATGGAGACCTCCACATAGTGCTGGATGCCTGAATGCCTTTTGAACTTGGTGGATGTGACTGAGACTATATATATATATATATATATTTTTTTTTTAAGATTTTATTTATTTGACAGAGATCACAAGTAGGCAGAGAGGCAGGCAGAGAGAGAGGAGGAAGCAGGCTCCCTGCGAGCAGAGAACCCAATGCGGGGCTGGATCCCAGGACCCTGGGATCATGACCTGAGCCGAAGGCAGAGGCTCAACCCACTGAGCCACCCAAGCGCCCCTGACTGAGACAATATTATACATTCATCATAACCTTTCTTCTTCCTGGGCACAGAGGAAGATGCTCTTTCCCAGGCTCCCTGCAGTTTGTTTGGGGCTGTGTGACAGCAATCTGGCCAGTAGGATATGGGTGGAAATATGGATATTTCCAGACCTGGCTCTTGGGAGGTAATGTGTTCCACATATTAAAGTTAAAGAATGTGGGAAGATGGCCCACTCCACATCAGACTTGGCATAAGGAAAATAAGCCATCATTTTCTTAAGCCACTGAAATTTTGCGGCTTATTTTTAACTACATTTAGTCTAATAATTTTGATTATTATAGTCACTGAACTGGGCGAGGGGGGAGGGGACTAAAAGAAACCTTGCTCCACTGAGAAAAATAATAGGAACACCTGCCTTCAATAGGATATAATGTTGGAATTAGTACTAATAGGTATGGTGAAGGGAAAGAAACTCAAGCAAAAAAGTTAATTTAGAATGTCCCCAGATTGTTAAAGGTCCCAGGTACATTGCAGATGAAGCACAAAATTTCCCTCTGGAAACAAATTTTAAATCTAAGATCAAATATTCTCAAAGATACAATTCTAGGATTACATTACAAATAAAAATATCAAACCACAAAAGGAAAAAAAACCACATGCATGAAAGAGCCAAAGCAATAAACTGCAGAAGCAGAAATACAAAAGCTAAAAATATTAAAATTGCCACAGATTATAAATGTTTATATTAATAAAACACTATAGTAAAATTATAATTAAGCAATAACAGAATCTCTAAATTTCCCATGCAGGTCTGGAAAGAACCAAATATAACTTCTAGAAATTAAAATGTAGTAACTGAATTTAGAAACTCCAGATTAGACACTAATTAAATTCTGGAGAATAAATGAACTGAAGGAAATGAAAATAATATTTAGAATATAGCAAAGACAGAAAAAATATGGAACATATTAGAGAAACTTTAAGAAATTTGTAAGCTAGATTCAGATGTTCCAAAGTAGGCTTATAAAAGTTGATGTCGGTGATTAGAAATAGAACCAAACTGAAATTCTTGAAATTTAAAACTCTTTGAATGGACTTAACAGCAGGATAAATATAACTAAATGGACAACCAGGAAGCTGGTCGGAAGGTCAGAAGAAACTACCCCAAATAAAACTTGGTGGGGGGGGGGGGGGAAGCAGCAGCAAAATACAGACAAGAAAATAAAAGATTCAGATAATATAGTGAGAAAATATAATAAACATTTCACTGGACTACTAGAAAGAGCTAGCAAGACATACATAAAATCACACATAATGACAGAAATTTTCAAAATTGATAGAAGACTCTTATTTGAGATTCAGAAAGCTAAATACATCCTAAGCAAAAGGAAAAAAAAAAGTCAAATAAATAAACAACCTACAATCAGACCCATCCAGAGAAACTGAAGAATACCAAATACAAAAGAAAATCTTCAAAGTTCAACAGAAAGGACAGGACCCTTAGAAAGGACTTACATTTACACTAACAATATATTTCTCAGCAAGGGAAGGCTAGAGAGAATTGGATTAAATCTTCAAGGCAGAGAGACTAAATAACTTTCAGTGTATATCCAATTAAATCACAGTTCGCAAACTGGGGTGAACTAAAGCCACTTTTACGCAGACACTTAGCAAGAATATCACCACCGACAAAAGCTCATTAAAGGAAATGCTAAAGAATGTACTTTAACACAATTGATTTAAGAAGAAAAGCTAAGATGAAAAATGACTGGTACAGGTAGAAAATAGCAAACATAACAATCATTGAAAGCTTGACTTTACCAAACCACAATATTAGCAATTCATAATTGATGGAATTAAAAAGTAATGACAAGGGAACTTCTGTTTTAGAACAGAATAGGTCAGCACAGGAGAGCATTGTTGCTGCAAACAGAATACAGCCAGATGAACTATAAAGATATTTTTAAAGCATTAGAGAACTTCAGAAGCAACACACTAAAACTCCAGAGAAAAAAACAAAATGCTTCTATGTGAGCAAGGATGTTTATCTTTCCTTCCTCCGTGGGTATCTGATTCGAGGTGCTTGCTCAAGAACTGGCTTTATCAGTCAGAGCCCTAGCTATGGAGAAGAGAAGCTAGTCCAACAGTGAGTGGGTCTGACACACCAATGTGACCAGTTGGAAACCAGTTCTTCACAGACCATTTGCTAACTTCTGGAGCGATACAAGAAGCTGAGGAACTACGCCAAAAGCTTCCAAAAGGTAAATTGCAGTCTCCAGGAGTCTTAGAGGAATAAGAGTGGCCTAATTCGAACATACCGTCTCACCTTCAGGGATATCTCCATATTTTGAAGAATTCCAAGTAGGAGACTAGAGAGCTGGGCTGATTATCTCTGAAAGGCAGAAGCTGAATTCTCCGGAGTCTTCTTCCAAACCTGAGACATGGAACCAAAACCACATGCATTGAAAAGAGAAAATAAAATATTTTTAAGAAATGCAGGGAGAAGGAAAGCACAGCAAACCTGAGTGGGGCCAAGCAGAAGTGAGTTTACGAACACTGAAACCCAGCCCCAACCTTGATTAATGTCTGATTGGACTCACGTGTCCCAACCCTCATTCTATTCACCAACGAAGGAAAAGAGTATCATCTGCAGCCTCTAGAGTTCTATTACATACAACGTCCAACATATATTAAGAAATTCCTAGAAATGTAGAGATGAGGGGAAATTACTGACTCTCACCAAAAAAAGCAGAGGGGAGATGACCCAGATAGCGGAGTTAGCAAACAAGGACTTTCAAACACTTATGGTTAATATGTTAAAAACAGTAGAGAAAAAGAGAGACAAAAGAGCTCAAATGGTGAATTTGAAAAATCAGATCTGTAAGAAGATCACAGACATTCTGCAAATAAAAAAGAAAATATCTGAACTGAATAAATTAGAAGGACGAGTTGAACAGCAGACCAAGTGCAGTTGAGAAGAGAACAAAATGAGGTTCTCGTTTTTAATCTGAACTAAGAAATGGGTTTTTCTAAAAACCAAAGCAAAAAGAAAAAAAGGGCGAGAGAGCATACACCTATATAAAAATGTAAAAGATAGTGGGACATTGTCTTTGTTCAGGTATCCCAGAGAACAGACTTTGATGAAAAGATCTGCCTTCAGATAGATTCATGAGAGCTCTCAGAAAGTCACTGTTGGGAAGGGAAGCGGGACTGGGCAGTAGGAGTAGAACTGACATGCCGGTACAGGGGAGGCCTGGGTCAACTGTGGGAGCGCTGGAATTCGGACTGGCCTTCAGAGATGTCCCAAATCAAGGCCAGAGAGCTGGGCATTTTTACCTCCATGCTGACCTTCACTGAACACAGTTGCCTTTGGGGAAGAAACATAAACTTGGGCAGAACAGCTGTCTTGGGCCAACAGCTACGCAGAGCAGGAACTCAGCTGTGGGTTGTCAGCCGTTAACATTCCTAGCAGCTGGGGAAATAAGTGGGGCATCTGGGTTCACCACAGGCTGGTTCACCACAGTCTCCACTAAAGCCCACACTTCTGTGCTTGAATCCACCTGTTTATAAAGTTCACTCCTCTGGGAAAAACTCCAGGATTTTGGTTTATCTCTTCTACGTAAATTTACAAGGACAAAGCTCTGATATTCATTGTCTCTCTCCTCCGCTTATCATTGCAGATTCACGCTCGGCTGGCTCCTCTGCTGGCTTGGGTGCTGTGTGTGGTAGGATGACAAAGATACTTCTCAGAGCCTCTGTTCACCAAGTCTTCCATTGGCTGCTCCCTTTATTAATTTACCATCAGAATGGGGCAAAGAAGTGTCAAAGGACACAGTACTGGACCCTTTGGGTTCGAAACACAATCTTCTCTACCTTTACTGTGTAACAGAAGCTCTGTCTTCTCCTGAGGGGAGGAGTCAATTACCAATGCCAACATGGCGAATTTTTCCGGCCAGCTAGTCTATTAGAATGAGGAACCACCAGGGATCAGATAGCATCCGTGGAATAAAATTTCACAAGAATGTGACTCTGACTCTGAAGGAAGCATTCCTTCTCTGGGGACTGGGCTCTCCAGAAGCTTACGGTTCCAAGTTCAGGAAGTCTAAAATTCCCGCGTGCATAACCAAAAGTGATGGTAAATGAAGCTACTCCTACGCCCTTGCTTCTGTTCTTTGTATTCTGACTACATGAGACAGAGCACATTTTCATTTTTCTAATGAGGCTATATGCTGTGTTTGAGAGGATGGCGCCCTATCTTTGTGGGTTATCACCTCCAAGCAGGCACTTTGGTTGCACCTTTAAAAATCCATTCCATTGCTCTATCAGACCCACAGTTTCCCTATGGTGTGCAGTGAGAGGACCAGCACATTCCAGTCATGCACTTACTCCTGCAGTCCACTGGCTTAAAAGGGGCAGGGCAGCAATTCACAACTAACTGGAAATGGTATAAAATATATCAGTTCAAGGCAAGTTTTCAGGCACAAATAAGTCGAATTAACAGATGGTTCCGATAACCCTGCTGCGTTGCCCCCTTCTTCCTTAATCCATACTTACAATAATAAGATTTCGTTACAATAAATTGGCCATGAGAGAAAAAACAAACAAACAAACAAAAGCTCAGTTTGCAGAAGGTGTTACAAGATCTCACAGTAAAATGGTTTATGTTCATACAGCAGGATATTGTTCAACAATAAAAAATGAATGAACAATAACTATATACAAGTGACATCACCAAGACAGTGACATAGGTCATTCCCAATTTCGCTTGCTCTCATAAGAACAACAACAACCAACCATTCGAGAACAAGCAGATTCATCGAGCAAATCCTAGAACACAGATGTAAGCACCCCCGGTACCACAGATACCAAGAAAGACTGCATTCACGTCTACTGAATTGTCCCTTTCCCCGGCCAGCACAACACCACGTGACAGAAAGCACTCCCGGAGCCTTCAGCTCCTCCAGGGGGAAGAGAGAACCCAGGAGGGACAACCAGCACTGCCATCCCCAGCACTGTGTGTCACTCTGGGTCTGTGAGTGTCACTACTCTGAACTTGCCCCATGGGATTGCAGGGGAATCTGCCAGGCTCAATCAATGGGACTCTGACTGTGATGGCGAAAAGGGGAGAGGTTAGCAACAACTAGCACATGAAGTCTGGCAGAGTTTATACCAGCTGTCCAAGTAAAAATCCCAGCTACTGGTTTTCTCAACTGCAGCACCAAATTGGTGGTGCCCTCTGACCAGGGAACTCTAGAGTGAAGATCTGCTTGATTCAGATGCTCTCATGAGGAGTTTTGCCATCCCAAGGGCCTGGTTTGCCCACACCCAGGCAAGAAGCTGAGTCACAACCCCACCTACTGTGGGGAGTGCCTCTCAGACACATCTGACCAGAAGAGCCGGCAGGAATCCCTGGAACCTGTGTAGTGGAGCAATGCTCAAACCAAGAGGCAGGTAGACAGAGATGATCACCCCCAGCGCAAAGCCAGGACCAGGCATGGAGGGTTTCTGTGCTACACACCACACAGGCTAGGGGATTAATTCTTAGCCAAGGCTATGGGTAGCTCCTAGCTCCTTCAAGCTGGAGTCTGTTAAAGAGTTGCCTGGAATGGCCGCTCCCCTTCCCACCCAGGCAAGGGAGCTCTACCCACCCACCGTGGCTCCCAGCCCCATCTGACCAGAAGGGCTGGCTGATGAGAACATCTGGGAGCTGTCTTTCAGAGGCGCTGTAGCTGAGGGAACGGCAGGAAGGGCCAACAGTTTGCAGAGCAAAACCACTGGACCTGTTTGGCCAGGGAACTATCATGTTGTAGGACTTAAACTTACACAGTGAGTTATGACTCAATAAAACTAGGGGGAAAAAACGGCATGCATCAAATATATTCCCCTCCAAAAGTTAATTTAATGAAACATCATAATATAGAAGACCGTTTTTTACCAGTGGCTCTCAATCCAGGCCTCTCAGTACACGTATCTAAAGAGCTTAAAAAACATAAAACAAAAACTGATGACTGGACACCATTTTAATTATACTGAGGTGTTTGGTTATCAGTATTTATAAGAGCTTCTAATGTTATCTAGGCTTGTGAAACATCACTTTGCACCCTTAAGATACCCTTTTGTGCATTTTTTATATTTTATAATTTTGTAAACAACCAAAAACACAGAAAATAAACTAGTGCTCTGCCAGACTTGCTCGGATGTATTGACCAATTTTGCTCAGTGCCTCATGTCAGCGAGGTCATGTGTTAGTTTATTGGCCTTTAGAGACAAGCCATATAAATGTTCTCATGAGGTAATGACTGCTCCCAGCCCAACTCAGTCAACTCTATTGGCTTTTTTTCTTTAGTCACCACCTCATCTACAGATGAATTCCACCCGGGCCTAGCAAGCTTCCTGCGTCAGAAGTAGGGGCATTTTTGGTTATGCTGTTTAATCTCCAATTTTTTGTATTTCTCCTTTCTCCTTTCTTGTTACATTTTTCCCTGCCTTAGGCCTTCAGGCTCTATCACTTCGGCTTTCTTTCCTTCCTGACAATCACATTAAGAAGTTTTCTTGCCACTACCTTTCTCATTCAAGGAAATATCAACACATTCCCAATGAAGGTGACAATTTTAGAAAGAAAAAAAGAATTAAAACTCATCAACTGAGGACCTTGTCCTCTCAACTGGTGAAAGATAAAATAAATAATAATTTCATGAAATGAGGCTATTAATTCTAAAAGCCCTACCATAGGTTTTTCTCTATTTTTATCAGTTCCTAAAAATTATACAGGAGCAGAATCAATAGTCAAGTTCTTAAATGTCACTTCTTCAGGATAGTGTTTTTAATATCCCATAAAAACGGTATATTTTAAATATATCCCTGAATTCAAATCAGAGAAATCAAATGTGTAGATAGGAAAGTTCGATCATCCAGGATGAAACTCATGGAACTGAGTCCAATCAAATCAATAATGGTTTTATTTTTATCATGTAAGCAAAGTCTGAAAATTCAAGCAAATAACACTTTGGGGACATTTAAGACATGAAACATTTCAAATTCCCCTTACTGAATGTGAGATGCTTAAATGTTAATGGTATGCTGAGAATAATTGCAATATTTCATCAGTACTTTAGAGAATTATACTGGGTTATAGCAAAGGTTTTTGTTATGCAAGATCTTGCAAATGAAGTATTTTTCTAACACCTTTGAAGGGTCACTTTGTCACCATAAGTCTTTAGTTAGAAGTAGAATATTTTCTGAAATATTTCTAAATTTTCAGATATTTTTATTTATTTCCAGATGGCATCTTGAAAAATAAGAAATATGCTAGGCTTATTCAGATGTTTATGACATTTTCCAAAATATTTTCTTAGTATAATTGTTAACAGAGACTAAGTTTAGAGATCATAATTTCCCAGACATGGTAGCAGAAAAAGACAGAAAATATCAGTTACCAAGAACTAACATTAAAACTATTATATAAAAATAGTTAACTTGTGGGGCGCCTGGGTGGCTCAGTGGGTTAAGCCGCTGCCTTCGGCTCAGGTCATGATCTCAGGGTCCTGGGATCGAGTCCCACATCGGGCTCTCTGCTCAGCGGCGAGCCTGCTTCCCTCTCTCTCTCTCTGCCTGCCTCTCTGTCTACTTGTGATCTCTCTCTGTCAAATAAATAAATTTAAAAAAAAAAAAAAAAACAAGAAAAAAAGTTAACTTGTGAGATAAAGACTAATTCACTCAAGTATATTTCAAAAGATTCCTAGCTTCTGGAAAGGAAACTTGTATAGGTCAAAATAAGTCTTTTCAGGAAAGAAACTAAAATTAGGCAATTAACCTTTTAATCCACTTAACATTCTAATTCCCTTCATTTCTAAGTTATGCAGGCAGCACAAAGATAATTGTTGAAATTTAAGGGAATGTGAGAGAAAGTATGGTGGGGTGTGTGTGCGTGCAGGAGTGCATATGTGTGTATACAGAGGAATTTGATAATAAAAAGTAAAAAGGACAAAGTCTATATGAGATTTTAAAATGCTTCTATGAGATATTTTTTTATGAAGGTCAAATTTGAGGTTGTTATTTTTAACCTCAATAAATTAAGATGGTGATAAGTATCATATCCTGGATATTTTAAAAAGAAAATACATAGTACCTAGAAAAATACATATATCTACTTAGTATCTAGTAGACTCCAGTTAAGATATTTGTAGAAAGACGACCTAGGGTAGAACTAGAGCGCATAGTATATGTACTTTGGAAGTGGGTGTGAGAAGAAGGTGGGTATATCAAATAGAGTCAACAAGGAAGTACCAGGATCTTCCTGCTTCTATCCAGTTAGGGATATTTGAATTTAGCTTAGGTAGACCTCAAACTTTTCAAACTTAAAGAATTTTAAAATACCCAATGCTCCCATAATACAGAGACTAAATTAGCTTATGCAACTAAGACATAAATCATTTCACAGAATTTGACAACCAGAAGAAAGGCAGACACCAGAGTGGTTGATTCATGAGCTCAATTACAATATTCAGGGATCAATTTGGGATTTTTCTTAAATCTTCCTGTATATCCACCCTTGATGTTGTCTTCATGCTGAGACTGGTGGTAGGACGGCTGCATAACTTTTAGGTTTTGGATCTAGATCCAACAACATGCCTATGAAGAAGGGAACACACCTCTTACAGTGACTCTTCTAAGAGTAAGAACTCTTAAGAGTAAGAACCCAGAATTCCCCAGCACTTTTCCTAACATTTCATTAGATAGAATGGTCATACTCTTCTTGGAAAAAATCATTCCTAAGAGGTAATTTATTACCACACTGTGGCTGGACCATACATTTGGGATAGATAGATGTTGGGGAGATAACACCAGTTTTCACTATATGATATTGCTCAGCACATACAGCATTCATCATTCCATTTGTTTAACAAATATTCCTTAGGTGTCCATTATGTGTCACAAGAGATATAGTAGTAAACAATGCAGTCTTTGGCTTTGATCTCATATAACTAACAGTCTACTGAAAAGGTAGATAGTTTTTAAAATTTTGGAAATAACTGAATAATTAAATTTTAAAAAATATTATATCTAAAAAATATGTACCATATGAGGAAAGCTACAAAACTCTGATGAAAGAAATTTTTTAAAAAACTAAAAACTGAGGGGCGGCTGGGTGACTGAGTGGGTTAAAGCCTCTGCCTTCAGCTCAGGTCATGATCTCAGGGTCCTGGGATCGAGTCCTACATTGGGCTCTCTGTTCAGCAGGGAGCCTACCTCCCCCACTCTCTCTGCCTACCTCTCTGATAACTTGTGATCTTGTCAAATAAATAAATAAAATCTTAAAAAAAAAAAGAGGAAGGAGGTATTATTTATACAAAATCCTGTAGGCCACATTTAAAAATCAAGACATGATTTTAGGAGCAACCTGAAGACATTGAAGAGTTTTAAGCATGGGAAGAAAAAGATAAAAATTCATGTTGAAAATGATTTCTCCAGCTACCATATTAAGAAAGGATTGCACGGGTGGCAGGAGCAGATCTAGTGAGCCTAGTTAGGGAGACATGGACGTCACCCATGAGTAAGATTTCTTAGCTTAGACTCAGGAGGTAGGAATGGGGGTGGAGAGAAAGAGGCTGACTTGAAGACTATTACAGGATAGAAATGAAAGCATTGTTAATGGATGGGTTGTAGAGGGTTGGAGAGAATGAGGAATCAGGGGTCTCCTCATTTCCTCAGTACAGCATATTATGATGTATATAAAAATATCATATTTTAGGGGCACCTGGGTTACTCAGTTGGTTAAATAGCTGCCTTCAGTTCAGGTCGTGATCTCAGGGTCCTGGGATTGAGCCCACTATCAGGCTCCCTACTCAGGGAGGAGTCTGCTTCTCCCTCTGCCTCTGCCCTTCCCCCCTCCCCTGACTCATGCACTTTTTCTCTCAAATAAATAAAATATCTTTCTAAAGATATTTTATTTTATATATATCACTTTTATATATAATTTCTAATTATGATATATTCTTTTTTTTAATATGGTATATTCTGATGCTTAGGTAAACCTGATAAAATGTTTCTAAATTTTACTCATTTCATTGAGTTAAAGCTAAATCATGATCCGCAAGCATTTTTGTTTTAAATTTTACCCTAGATATTTCATGAGGTAGATTTTACTTGGCTGCTGAAATCAGATTTTTGGTGCCCAGGGTGAACAATACCGGGCTGGCAACCTCCTTTCATAAAACTTTATGTTGCATTTTATAGAAAATATTAAAACTTGACAATTATCACTTGTTTCAAAAACTAAATTCATGTACAACAATAAAATATTCTGGCTGTATGAAATAGGAAGTAGTTCATAGGGGGACCTGGGTGGCTGAGTCAGTTAAGCATCTGCCTTCAGCTAAGGTCATGATCCCCAAGCTGTAAATTCCTGGATCAAGCAGCACATCTGGCTCCCTGCTCTGGGGGGAGTCCGCTTCTCCCTCTGCCCCTCACCCTGCTCTCGTGCTCTCTCTCTCTCTCAAATTAATAAATAAAATCTTTTTAAAAAGAGGTTCATACTCTAAAAAACAGATACTTAAGATATAAGCCCCTATGTTTTTGATTAAAATAATGTTTAATGATCTGGAAACATTTTATTTGACACAGGAAGTGGAAAATCGAGAAGAGTCTAGGATTGGGAAATTCTAGCTTTGCATCAGACTTTTTTTTTTGGGGGGGGAAATTCTAGCTTTGAATCCTGGCTTGGTTACTCAATAATTCTATGACTTTGAGCAATTTACTTAATTTCCCTGAACTTAAGTTTCTTATTAATATTTATTCTTATAAATATTGTTACTTATCTCAAAGAATTATTGTAACATAAAAATCCAGTATAGTGCCTGGTCTTTAATAGATGCTAAATAAAAGACAGCTACAATTTTCATGTATTTGCTTCTAGGATAATTTGAAGAGTAAATGTTGTCTGTTCCACAATATAGTCTTTTCTAGTTACCCTTAATCTGTTCATCGTGAGTCTCTAAAATCAGATGAGAGTTCAATATCAGCTTAATTAGTCACAGAATTTCAGAATTGGAGGAAAAATTAAGTGTCTTGTGCAGAACTATCTCTTCTAAAATAAAGCTGTAAACAAATTTAATCTGAAAATTATGTTGTGTGTATTTGTCCAAACACATAAAATGAATACAAAACAGCCTTAGATAAGCATCAACAACAAGAAATGTTCATAAAAAGTCAAGTAATTGGGATGCCTGGATGGCTCAGTCAGTTAAGCCGCTGCCTTCGGCTCAGGTCATGATCCCCGGGTCCTGGGATTGAGTCCCACATCAGGCTCCTTGTCCAGCAGGGAGCCTGCTTCTCTCTCTGCCTCTGCCTGCCACGCTGCCTGCTTGTGCTCTCTCTCTGACAATAATTTTTTAAAAAATCTTAAAAAAAAAAAAGGTCAAGTAATTATTTCAGGTCTTAAGTGTAATTCCATACTAAAGATTTTTTTGGTTTTTTTTTTTTTTAAGATTTTATTTATTTGACAGACCGAGTTCACAAGTATGCAGAGAGGCAGGCAGAGAGAGAGAGAAGAGGAAGTGGGCTCCCTGCTGAGCAGAGAGCCTAATGTGGGCTCCATCCCAGGACCCTGGGATCACGACCTGAGCTGAAGGCCACTGAGCCACTCAGGTGCCCCTTTTTTTGTTATTTTAAATATAAATCAGTGCACAAATGGTATAAATTTTGCTGAAATATTTTTTCACATTCTTCTGACAAATGTAGAATTTTTGTGCAAGAAAAATATCCAATGAAACAGACTTTGAAAATACTACAGTGTCCCACAACATTTCAGAACCTGAAGCATATTATCTCTCACTGACAGGTAGAATGGGCTTAAATACCTTTATTAAAACAAATGATTGTATGAAATATTAATCTCACTGTACTTAATTAACATGCTAATACATTAGTTCCTCACCTTTCCTCTTGTACATAAATTACCCTTCAACCTGCTCATCATTTTTTATTTCCCAAAAATATAAAGAGTATTAATTACTTGTAGCCAAAATGTAGTCTTTTCTTTTTAATTCCCGTAATTGAAGTCATTCTCAGACATAGTTCAACCCCTGTATTTAAACAAAGTATATGTTGAATTCAGACAGAGATAAACAGTAAGTACATATTAAAATGAAAGGAAAAAAGAATCTTGAAATTTAAAATTTTTAAATGTAGCATGTTGATTTGTAGCCTTGAAGCTTTTCCTAGCCACAGAGAAACTCTTTCTTTAAAGCCACACTTGGATCAGATTTAAAAGAACATGTTTGTTTCAAGTAACTTCCTTTGAAGAACCCAACTTCAAATATTTTATTTTTCAATACAGTGAAATGATAATAGAAAAAAAAATGTTTCATCATTCCGTTCGATGTGAGAGGGAAGAGAGGAAAACTGGTGTTGCAGATGGTTTGGTAATCTTCTAACTAAACTGTGATGTGTTGATAATCAATGGAGGCAGTGCATTTGACAAGTTAGCTTCAATCCCACAAAAATGTTAAAAGAGAAAAGGAAGCGAAGAATGCTGCATGATTTTTATAATTAGTAAACTGAAACTTGACTCAGGCTGCCTTCCATTGATTATATGAGATAACGTAGCTTATCCTTCGTTTATATCTAAAAATCAGGCACTGCAATAAAGCTACAAATAAAAACATATTTTCTCCCATTTTTCTCTCTTAGAATTCCGTTACTAAAACCACGGGTTTGTGAGAATCTGAGAAAGCACTGCCCATTTCAGAGGGACCTAAATCACCTTTGCTTTATCCTTGAATAGATCCTCATTTAATAGAAAATTAATAAGTGGCGGTTTCAGATGATCACTTCTTTGTGAATATGAAAATCCATTTAATTAATGGACCTTGATCTTTATGCATATGAAAACCCATATAGCTGAGTCAGGGATATAAATATACAAAATATTTCAATGAAAACTCCATTGTTTTCAAGAAAAACTGGCTGTATCTCTGACAGGCACATTGCTATTTACTACTAGTTTTAACAAATAAAGTGGCAGCAAGCTAGTTTTTAAAATTTTACACATACATATACATATTTCACTTACTCTGATAACTTCTTTAAGAAGAATTACTCCCAAATGGTCTTTATTTCATCCTATACTTTGAGAGCTAGAAAGAACGTCAGACATCATCTAATTCAACTCCATCTTTTATAATCAATAAAATTGAAGGCAGAGAAATTGCATATCTTGTCCAGCCTAGAATGCATGGTTTCCCGAATATCAGTCCAATTCTCAACATTCGTAATTTAGACTAATCTCTCTTATTTTTAATCCCCTGCTATCTCCACTATTGTACTTAAGTTGTTAGAGAAAGAGAAATATTAGTTTCTCAAACTTATATAAAATCAGCACAAGCTCAAGGTCTTGCCCTTGGTTTTCAGACTTAAAAAGTCAGGGGTTTTAGATCATTCAGGGGTCACCTCTCAGGGGGAGCTTTCTTTTTCTCCTAATACAAAGCAGTTCTCCCCTCAAAAGCAATACCCCTCGAGTTACTCTACCCTTCTGCTCCTGCTCAGATTTTTTCAGAGCAATTATTAGTATGTAACCTTTATTATTCAAAAGGCTATTCTGAGCATCCTTGGAAAAGTTTTTTGGTGCACATGTTCTCAAGTTTCTCTGCTTAAGAGTCTCTAACATAAAGTATGATAATTACTGGTTTGTACAATTTTTTTTAGGCCTTCTCATATGTTTTTTACCGTTTCCTTTGCTCACCATTTCTCTCTGTATATCAGTGTTCCTCCTTGTCAGTTCCTTATTCTTGAAATATATGTCACAGATATTCCTCTAGTAAAACTCTCATATCAATAAAGGGCCTTACTTTTTGAAAACTTCTATATTTCATCTTTTTTTCTTGAAAAAAATTCACTGGGACTATAATTCCAGAATGGCAATTTTCTCTTCACATTTTGATAATTTTCCTGGATTTCCTGAGTATGTTATTGAGAAATTCTTTTTTGTTAATGAGAAATTGCCTGTTGGCCTAATTGCAGTTCCCTTACAAGTAATTTCACTTCCTCCTATTTTTAAGATCTGTTCTTTATCTCTGGTATTTGATATTTTCACTCTGCTGGTTCTAGGTGTGGATTTCTTCTATTTATTCTACTAGATATTGGGGTGGGGTGGTGTTTCTTGAATCTGGGACAAGAAGTCAGGGACAGTCAGTTTCTAGCTGACTACTCCGTTTTCTAATGTCTAGGACAACGATGTCATGTAACACATGCCCAACAAACATTTGGAATGAATACATGTCAAGCACTGTGCTACTTGCTACAAACAGGACTGTGGCCAATACATAGTAAACACAATCCCTAATTTCAGGGAAATTACCACTAAAAAGATGAACAATAAAACAGGAAGTTTTGCCTACAATAAATATGGCAGGCAATGCTTTTTTCAATTTTTTTTTTTTTTTTTTTTTACTTTGTCAGTTGATTTTTTTTCTGGAGCCAGTGAGGCAACTAGTTTGCAATTTGCATTGCTCTATAAATTAACAGTACTGACTGTCATCACAGTTGACCTCCAAATATTTGATGATCAATATTAAATCATTTGTTGCCTTTCCTATTTTAGACTGCTCTCACCTCCACACTTCATGTTGTATATACAACACTTGAGGTGCACAATAGACTTACAATTAATGGGTCTCACTATTAGTGACATCTAAGCAATGACATTATGATGGGGATGTTACAGAGGCCACTTATAAGACCTATGATAACTATGGGGTTGGTTTCCCCATGAAAGACTGACATTCATTCTGCTGCTACCATGGTTTTCATATCTTCAGTTTGATTGAGAACTTGCTCACACACTACAATTGTACATATTAATAGCCTCATGAATATTTGGTAAATAGCTGTATTGATGCTGTCTTGATGTCACACTGTAAATATCACCCAAGGACAGGTGAACCGGATTCAGTTCTCTTCTGTGAGTAAGCAGCCCTTTGATTAATAGTGTACTACCCAAGTAGCAGAATTTAGAGTACTTAATCCTGTATTGTTGGCACAATACTTTGGCTGTGTTCCAGTACTTGTGTTCTTCTAGCAAGTTTAAAATCCATAATAGGAGGGCTAATTCTGGAATCATCTCAGTACTAAAACTGAAGCTGACTGCTCTGTCATGACAAATGTCACCTTTGTCCACTTATTTATTTACCTTTTAGGAAAAAGTACTTGAGAGTGTGTATTTTATGTGTATAGTGTCTCTAAAATTTACAACTGTCTTTGCATATGAACCACAGTTTCTTGTAGAGCTGTTCAAATTTTTTCTTGTGTATTCCCGCAGAATATCTGTGCCCTGGGCTCAGAATATTTTTCTTCTTTCCCCCTTCATGACACTATTTAGAATAGCAAGGATGTTTGCCACAATAAGAGGATTCCAACAAGGACTTGTCATAGGCAATTGCATGCAATTTGGTTGAGTATGAGGTTGTGTGTGTGGATTTTGTCCTTGACATAGTGTCTCTGCTAAATTACTAGCAGTAGTTTGTGGCTGTTATGACTGTTCAGGAATATCAAGCCCTGAGATATATTATACTCTTCTTTTTGATGTCTGGAGCACCCACCAGAGACATAGTACATACTCTAAATTATTCTTTCCTTTTCAGACCCTTTTCTTGTCTCAAGTGATCTCTCTTATTTCCTTTCTCATCTTTGTTTCTTATTCCCCGCCTTAACTGTACTTTCTTCCCCACAAGGAAAGAGGTTTTTCCTTTCATGTTTTTCATTTGTAATTCCACAAAGACCAAGTGCTATGAGATAGTATTTTCCATGAATGACCTAAACTGATTTTGATCGCGGTAACTTTATCTCTCTTGTCTTCTTTTATGTGAGCTTCGGTGGAGAGTTTCCTCCGGAAATCTCATATATTTTCCTGACATTATTCTTAACTCTTTTGGTGTTAAAATGAATGTCTAATAGTAATATAAGTAATAATTACAACTTATCTTTTCCCTATAATTTTAAAAGAAATATCTGATTTAAGTATGCACATATGCATATGTTTCTTTGAAATTTTAAATGTAATTTATACCTTCTTTTTCTTATTTTTTGAGTAACTGGCCTTTTAAAAATATTTGCATAGCACTTTCCTAAATTCAAAATTAGTTTTCATAGTACCTGCCAGACCAGTGCTTATCCAACTTTAATGTACGTAAGAATCACCTGGGGATCTTATTAAAGCATGGATTCTGATTCAGGACATCTGAGGCAGGCCTGAGATGCTGGATTTTTAACAAGCTCCCAGGGGGTGTCGAAGTTACCAGTATGCATTGCTTCTTGAATGGCAGAGTACTAGATAGTGAAAGCTAGAAAGAGCAAAGACCCAAACTACCTTGTGCACCCTCTACATCTGTTTTATCTACTATAGTGTCTGCTACATGCATGGTTTTCAATAAATATTTACTAAGGTAATAATGAACTCACTGAATCATGCACATAGCACTATGAGGCATTCCTTGTAGACACCATTGTTCCCATTTTACAGAAGTTTCAAAAAGTAAAGTGATTTGCCTGTGGGTTACCCGGTAGCAGAAGCATGGTTTACCCAATTGTTTAGTTATTATTAGTGAAGGATAGTAACTGCTCCATTTCCCATTATCTGCTTACTTTTCTCTTGAAGATGCCAGAGGTTGCAGTGATTTTCATGTATGTAGCTCTGCATCTGATTTCCATGAGTTGTAGATGACATTGTCAAGGAAGAATCAAATTTATCTTTGAAGTTCCTCTATACCCACTCAATCCACTCAAGTACACATGCTCTTGTAAAAGTCTGCCTATATTTTCCCAGAGAACAGTTGTGCCTGTTGCTCTTTGAATGGTAAAATTTGGGAATATCTTTTAGGAAGGAGAAAGATTCAAGATTCTAATTTAAAACCAGTATTCTTTGAACATCACCACATCACTCCTCCTAAAAAAAAATTTTTTTCACAAAGCACAAAAATTCAAGAATGTAATCACCTTGTTAAATTTGAAATTGCAAAGACAATGTAATCAAGAAAGAACATGAAGCTGTTCTGTCAAGATTGTGATTTAGGGGCTGCTATTAGCAGCTTCTGAAGTAGTGGGAGTAAATCATTTTCAAATGTTGGAAGCCAATTAACTGTAATGAAATATAGTTGAATAACAATTAGTAATTCTACTTCAAAGTATAGTAACAGATAGAAAATAAACTTTCCAAAGAAGCATATTCACTATGCAATTCTTTAAAAAACCACTTTAATTGTCAGGTCCCTTTTGAGTCAAGGTGTTCTAAATCATATTATAGCAGGAATTCTGACAGCTGGGGAAAATCCACCTGCTGAGTTATTACCTTTTAATTACCCAAGTAAAGAACAAAGTAGAAAGCATGACAAACTTGAATAGAAAAAAATGAATATAAAATTAAGATATTACTCATGCATTGTGAGATTAACTTAACTCTCCCATGTATATGAGAAGAAAACCACGTTTATTATTTACAATGCTCCTCACCCCTTTTCCAGAACTCCCTAAGGAAAACAGATCTCAAGGAAACTCATTTGCTCTGCTGAGTAGAGTAGCAAGATAATTTTGGAAAATGCAGGAGTGTTGAGAGTCAAGAGGAGAAATAAGCCATTGCTAAATTGTTCCAATTGAGAAAAGGAAGTGCGGCCTCTGAGAGGAAGGGTGGAGTAGCCTGAAGATTGGAGTTGTGGAAACAGATGTGACAGCTGCCAAGGACAGAGAGTAGAGACAATTAAGATGAATTTTAAGAAAGTTTGACAAGGTGAGAGGTCTTGTAAGCCCCATTTCCTTCCAATCTAGAGTTTCTCAAGCTGAGTGTACTGACACTGAGAACTAGATAAATCTTCACTGTGGGACATTCCAGTGTGTTTTATGAGTTTAGCAGCAAGTGTTGGTCACCAGAGTCAATAGCAGTCCCCTGCTAATTATGACAACCAAACTGTCTCCAGACATTGCCAAATATCTCCTGGAGGGCAAAATCATACTCACTTGAGAATCACTGATACAATCTTGAACTTCTTTTTCTTTATTTGGGAGGTGGGGAGGGGAAGCATGCAGCAGGGAGAGACAGAAGGAAGGGGAAGGGAGAGAATCTCAAGTAGACTCTGCCCTAAATGCAGAGCCCAAGTGGGGCTTAATCCCAGACCCTGAGATCATGACTTGAGTTGAAATCAAGAGCTGGACAGTTAACCTACTAAGCTGCCCAGATGCCCTCTAATCTCAAACTTCTGACAAAGGTCTACATTAGTGTCTGTGCTCTCAAGTTCAGTAGTATTATATATGTAATGCATTAATTTACCTTAGTGTTCTCATTTTTTTGTTTCCTTGAATGTGCAGATTGGTCTCAGTGCAACCCAAAGCAAGGGAAGAGGTTTCCAAGTGGGTCCAAGTTTAATACAGATTAACCCTTGAGGGTTTTTGTCTAGAGTACGTGCTCTAAATGAAGCTCCAGCTGCAACTGGAGTTGCAAGTTGAATTCACAACTTAGGAACTGAGTCAAAATTACATCCTTCTAATGACCGTGAGGGGTGAGTCAGAGGACATTGACCTGACAACAGGTGTGATGACAGACCATATCAAATTTAGAATAAGATTGCAGAAACCCCCCTTGGTCACTTTTTCAGTTTTCACAGGTGACAGGGTTAAGATAGTGTTCAACACGCCATTTCTTTTGAAAATGGAGAAGCATACAGTGCTGTAAAATATTACTCTAGTGAAATCATCCAAGAGAATACATGTGGAATTCTAGACCAAAAAAAAAAAAAAAATGCATTTTTACCCATCTCTCCAGACATGTTGTGTCTTTTTTTTTTTTAAGATTTTATTTATTTATTTGACAGACAGAGATCAAAAGTAGGCAGAGAGGCAGGCAGAAAGAGAGGAAGAGAAGCAGGCTCCCTGCTGAGCAGAGAGCTCCAATGCAGGACTCCATGCAGGGCTTGATCCCAGGACCCTGAGATCATGACCTGAGCCGAAGGCAGAGGCTTAACCCACTGAGCCACACAGGAGCCCCCAGACATGTTGTGTCTTAATAAATTATGGTATTTCCTAGGGATGCCTCAGTCAGCTGAGTGTCTGACTCTTGGTTTCTGCTCAGATCATGATCTCAGGGTCCTGAGATTGAGCCCTGCTTCAGGCTTTGCACTCAGCAGGGAGTCTGTTTGAAAATTCTCTCCCTGAGCCCCTCTCCCTACTAGAGGGCAAGTGCACTCTCTCTGTCTCAAATAAATAAATCTTTAAAAAATTATGTTATTTCCTGGAAAAGGAAGATTTTTTAAAAATCAGGTATAAGCAAATGTGTGCTGGTAAACATTTCATACAGATTTTCAAAACAAACAAACAAAAAACAGATATTGGCCAATTTCTTTGGTGTAAATACTCCCACCATGGCCAGTTTCAGCATTAATGTTTTCACCAGAATGATGTCACTAAGAGCCAGTCTGGGAATAGTTGCTCACAAATGGCTCTCCTGAGTCAGCTGGTGCAGGTTCCCACACACCACCAGATAAGAAGCATAAATGTGTGAACTGGCTCAGAGCCTTCCTCTGTTTACCTGCTCAAAAAATGATCCCTTGGAAAGAGAAATATCTGTAGGCCATGACGTATCTTTTCAAGGAAGTTTTGAAAATACTGATCTACCAGCCTCCTTGTCACTTCAAAAATAGAGTTACCCAAAGACACAGCAATTGCACTTCTAGGAATTTACCCTCAAAGATACAGATGTAGTAAAAATCAGGGGCACATGCACCTCAATGTTCATAGCAGCAATGACCACAATAGCCAAACTGTGGAAGGAGCCAAGATGTCCTTCAACAGACAAATGGGTAAAGAAGATGAGGTATATATACAATGAAATATTACTTAACCATCAGAAAGGATAAATATCCACCACTCCTATGGACATGGATGGAACTGGAGGGGATTATGCTAAGTGAAATAAGTCAAGCAGAGAAAGACAATTATCATATGATTTCACTCATATGTAGTATATAAGGAATAGTATGGTAGACCATAGGGAAAGGGAGGGAAAACTGAAGGGGGTGGTGGTGGAATCAGACAGTGAGACAAACCATGTGAGATTATGGACCCTGGGAAACAAACTGAGGGTCTCAGAGGGGAGGGAGTTGGGGGAATGAGATAGCCAGGTGATGGGTATTAAGGAGGGCATGAGCTGTGATGAGCACTAAGTGTTATACGCAACTATTGAATCATTGAACACTACCTCAAAACTAATGATGCACTATAGGGTGGCTAACTGAACATAATAAAAAAAAATCTTTCCCTATGGTGTCTCTTATCTTTTATGTTGCAGAATAATTAATCTTTATCATTGAAATCTCTGGAGGTGTTATGATATGGCCCAGACTGACTATAAAACTTGGGGCACTGGAAAATATTTATTTTGGTATGTAACATTTATAGTTAGTATGTTATACACCTAAAACACTAAAACCTGAAAATAGACACATACATGGAATCTTACCTTCTAAATCATGATTAGAACATAAATCTGAGGATTGTATTTGTATATCAAGCCTAACAAGTAGACAAGTAAAAGGGATGACTAAGAATTTATAGGATCAGAATACTATAATTATTTGGGAACTCAATGCCTGAAAGCTCTATGTCTATAGAAGAAAATTCCACTTCATTTAAAAGAGCTTAAATACGGAGACATGTGTGATCTTTTATATTTATAAGCATATATAAACACTAGAGAGAGATTTGCCCTAAACATTTATACAGAATCAGAAGATTTTTGTAGCAAGATTTGGAAGGTTATGTGGGGTACAGTTTGAAGGACTGGAAATGACTGGAACAAGTCAGAATAAATGAAGTATGAGCACATTGGTACGAGTGACTGCAAAAGCTTAGGATTCCCCAGAACCTACATAGCTATAACAGATTAGTGAAGTCAAATCAGAAGGAAGAGGAAAAAAGGAGAAAATGTATGCACTGAAGGTGTAAGAAAATCACACAAAACACCAGAACAGGCTGATGTAAGCTTGCTTAGGCGACTCAGGATTGGCTTCTTGACCACTGAGGTCCCCAGGATGGGGAATCAGTTTCCAACCCAAGCCAAGGCCTCCTCAGAGCCAGCATGGAGCCTCAAATCTGCATCAAATGTGATGAAATATGATGCAACAAGGTCACCATAATCACCCAGGCACTCTTCAACTAAAACCAGACTACAAGACTGTCGGGAAAAAGTTTAAGAAGTAATCTGATATTGCTCAACATTTGGGAGGTGGAAATTCTCCCAGATTTCATAGAAAGTAACTCTGAGAAATACCATCTGATCCCTGTTGAAGATATAGGTGTAACTAAGAGCTAATGTGGGCAATTTAACACTCACTCCCATTGCAGTTTTGATACCAATGGATTTGCTTGAGTCCCAAGGTCAGTATGTGCTACATAATAACATTCTTGGAAGTTTCAGTAATAAAGTGGGGAGTGGTTGGACCATTTGTCAGAATAAATAGTACCCCCCAGGAAGTTAAAGAAGATTTTTCACTAAAGAAGCTATGATAGAAAAAAAAAAAATTTATGTTACTTACCTAAAATTAAAAATACATTTTATTGCAACTTACTACACAAACACACAACTGAAGCAAAACTTTTACAAAACAAAATTTATTTATCCTCACATCTATTCTATTTCATGCAAAACACTAATCTTACCCACCACATTGATCTCAGGATCCATTAATGGGTGAATACCTATATTTCGGAAACTATGTTATACAAAACATCCTATTCCAAGTTGAATTGCTTCTCAAGCTAAATATTTCCATGTGATAAAGGATTATAAATAGACAAAGAGAAAGAAGAAGGAAAAATAAATGTAAATGAGATATTGTAAAGAACCTCAAAGTTGAAGAGATTTTCAGCTAATTCAGGATGGAGTATAGTTCTGGCTGTATCATCATATCACCTACAGATAATAATAGTTAAGTCTTTAAAAAGGTAATTAAGGTAAAATAGGGTCCCCCAATATAACTGGTATCCTTATACGAAGAGGAGATTAGAACACAGACACGTACACTGTGAGGACACAGTGAAAAGACAACCACAGCAAGCCAAGGAGAGAGGTCTCAGAAAAAGCCAACACCTTGATCTTGGACTTCCTTTATCTAGAACTGTGAGAAAATAAATATCTGTTGTTTAAATATATTCTTGTGGTCAGAAAAATCTAGGCTTGAAACTTGGTTCCAGCACAAAAAAGTTTATAAAATTGGCCATGTTACTTGAGCTTTTAAATACCTTGAGTTTTAAAGGATTGATATAATAATACCTACTAAAAAGGAATCATGAGAAAATATACCTGAAGTACTCATAGTAAATGTAGTTACTATTAAAAGTTATTACATTTTTGAAAGCTAAATGAACACATCTTAAATGCATAAAAATATCTCTATCATGAGTTCCAATAATTTTACCCAATAGAAAAAATATGCAGATACAGATACATACCACAAACTACTGTTCACAGTGTGTTATATATTAACACAGAGTTGAAATAATCCGTGGCTCAGTGGGTTAAGCTGCTGCCTTCGGCTCAGGTCATGATCTCAGGGTCCTGGGATCGAGTTCCGCATCAGGCTCTCTGCTCAGCAGGGAGCCTGCTTCCCTCTCTCTCTCTGCCTGCCTCTCTGCCTACTTGTGATCTCTCTCTGTCAAATAAATAAATAAAATCTTTAAAAAAAAATTAGAGTAATAGTAAGTAAATTATGATAAAGCTATCAATAAAATACTTTGTAGTTTTCAAGAAGCACTGTAATTACACATTGAGTGAAAATAACAAAATATTATAGTTTGATCTTTATGAAATAAAATATACCTAGAAAAAAGATTAGAAGCCTATAGAGTATGCCAAATTATTAATAGTGGTTGCCTTTCCCTGAAAGTATAATGGATGGGATTTTCCCCTATTTTTTTAAGTCTTCTCTGCTCTTCAGTATCTATTTTCATTACTTTGCTATTTCTCTTTTTACACACATATAGATAGATACACACAGATACAGATCTATTTGTCTATCCACCCAATCTCAGTTTTTCAAAAGAAAACTGAGAGGTACAAACAAAATTCCCAGTAAAAGTATTGACACGGTCTCTATGACCTTCCAACATTTGAAAATGTGAGCTCTCCAAAGATAAGCAATATATATTTAATAATCTCTTTTTTTTTTATTAGAGATTTATTTATTTGAGAAAGAGAAAGCAGGAGCAGGAGGGGCAGCGGAAGAGGGAATCCCAAGTGGACTTCACACAGAGCACAGAGCTGGACACAGGGCTTGATCTCACAACTCTGAGATCATGATCTGAGCCAAAACCAAGAGTCAGGTTCTTAACTGACTGCACCAATCAGGTGCCTGTTAATAATCTCTTAAGTCACATAGGACACTGTGGTACCTGGATAGCTTAGTTGGTTAAGTGTCTGCCTTCAGCTAAGAATATGAACCCAGGATCCTGGGACCAAGCCCTACATGGGCTCCCTGCTTAGTGGGGAGTCTGCTTCTCCCTCCCTCTCCACCCCTCCCACTGCTCATGCTCTCTCACTCTCTCTCCCTCTCACTCTTGCTCTCTCTTTCTCTCAAACAAATAAAATCGTTTTAAAAATCACGCAGGACTCAGCTCAGTGAAATAACCTGATTAGTTGTTAATAACTGATTGAATATATGAATAGGAGTATGACTATACAAATAAGCAAGTATTTGTGGTATAGATCTGATAAATTACCATTGTAAAGAACTCTTAGAGCTTGCCTGACATGGGCCATGTTAATCCAAAAGAGTGTGTTTCGAAAAGGAATAGATTGGAGCACCTGGTGCTCAGTCAGTTAGGCGACAGACCCTTGTTTTGGCTCTCATGCCTTGGGCTCCATACTGGGCAGGGAGCCTGTTTAACATTCTCTCCCTCTCCCTCTGCTTCCATCCCCACTTAAGAAAATAAAAACTTAAAAATGAAGTATACAGGGGCGCCTGGGTGGCTCAGTGGTTAAGCCGCTGCCTTCGGCTCAGGTCATGATCTCAGGGTCCTGGGATCGAGTCCCGCATCGGGCTCTCTGCTCAGCGGCGAGCCTGCTTCCCTCTCTCTCTCTCTGCCTGCTCTGTCTACTTGTGGTCTCTCTCTGTCAAATAAATAAATAAATAAAATCTTTAAAAAAAAAAGGAAATATACAATTCACTTGTGATAAAAAAAAAAAAAGAAAAGGGATAGCTTATGCATGCATTATTTAGTCTTTTGAGATTTCAACAGCCCTGTGCTAATAGAAAGTAAAATATTTTCTAAGATCTTTAGGATACTTATAAATTAGTTCAATGAAGAATATGTGTGTAGATAATGAACTTCTTCAAATCTTGAGCTTTTAAATGGCTGTTTAAGATGGAAACCTGTCACTGAACTTTTCTATCAGTGATACATTATGCAGTGATAGCAAATTAAATAAGAGAAAAATAACATTTGAAATGAACTGTAACTTTTAAGAGATTGGTACCATTCAGGATATGAATTTTCATATTGAACTGGTAATAATGACCAACAGGAGCTGCATTCTTTTAGTTGATATGAATGTCATTCTAAAGAGGTCAGGAAAAAATACATTAAAATCCTCTATAGATCAGTTAAACTTTCTTTGCTCCCTGGCCACAGACTTGGCTCATACACTAACAAACATGCCATTAGGCACAAGAAGACTAGGTAAAAAATCATGATAGATTTGCACAGCATCTCTCTTACCACTGGGGAAAAAAAGTGTAGATTTTTAAGCAAACAGTATCTCAGGCAGTATGACAGAGTATATGGGAAGTTGAAAAGAAATATAAAAATTATTTCCTCTTATTTCTGACTCATATCTTACTGCACAGGCTAGAGGTCCTAGATCAATGTCTAAAAAATTATAAAAGCATTATTAAATTAACAAATATCAAAATTTTGATCCACAATTTCTTGATGAGGTAGAGAAAAAGAATCCTTATATACTGCTAATCTAAGTGTAAACTGGTGGCATTAAATCTCTGTGGCATTCTCTGTTCAAGTGTTCATAGCTTTTTTTTGTAAGATTTTATTTATTTATTTGACAGACAGAGATCACAAGTAGGCAGAGAGGCAGGCAGAGAGAGGAAGGGAAGCAGGCTCCCCGCTGAGCAGAGAGCCCACTGTGGGGCTCGAGCCCAGGACCTTGGGATCAGACCTGAGCTGAAGGCAGAGGCTTTAACCCATTGAGCCACCCAGGCACACCAATGCACATAGCTTTTGACATAGCAATCCATTTCTAAAGATTCTGTGTACAGGTATATGTGCATAAATGAAATTATACACACACACAAACATACATGAATGTCCAGTACAGCAATGTTACAGTCTCATTTTGCCCCTACTAATAAAAGAAACCCCTTATAAAGGAGACTCCAAAGAGCTCCTTTGTCCCTTTCTCTATGCGAGGACACAAGGAGAATTCTACAACCCAGAAGAGGGCATGTTGGCATCCTAGCATGCCTAGGATGGAAGTCCGTAATCTCTTCTTTTTTTATTAAAGATTTATTTATTTGACACTTGGACTTCCAGCTTCCAAAGCTGTGAAAAATAAATTTCTGTAGTTTATAAGCCACCCGGTCTGTGATATTTTGGTATAGCCACCCAAATGGACGAAAACAGTTATATAATAAAATATTGAAAGCCATTGAAATATCTATTAACATAGGATTATGTTAATATTATGTTAACATACAATGTATTGTTAATACAATATTGCAGCCCCTTCAATAAGACACATTATGCTGTCATAAAAAGAATGAGGAACTCTCCATATATTACTATAGACGTAAGATATATTCAAAAATGATGAAAGCAGAATCTCTAACTTGTAGAAATGCAAAGAATATGCACATTCACCTGGATTCAGTAGAATACCTCTGAAGGTATGAACAAGTGGATGATAACAGAAATCCCTAGAGAGAGGTACAATGCTGGGGAAGAGCAGTGAGACAGAAATTTGTTTTTCTCTTATACATTTTGATGCTTTTGACCTCATAACATGTGCACCCCACACCAAGTAACCCGAACTATAACTTACTAAAGATGCTAGTGGTTATCCTATTTTTGTAATACAAAAAAAAAGAAAGAATTCAGAAGTTTTATAATTCCTATTGCACAGAGTATAAGCATTGCAAGACTTGAAGAACTATTTCACTTCATGTCAACAAAATCGTATTAGGCACCCATTATGTGATCGACTCTTACATACTAACAGTGCTAGAGATGTGTTCTGTCTTCATAAGAGAGCTATGAATATTCCAGGAAATGAGAAAAACACAAAAGAGAGACAGCTCTATATTAACAGAGTCTAAGTAGCCCACTGTCTATCTAATATTGAAAGTATGATATACTTGATTATTACAAAATGTGAGCTGTCCAGAGCCACATTTCTTAAGGCATTTAATTTGTATTACCCACAGGCTTCCATTAATTCCAAATGACTATATAAGTGAACAAATATTATTTATATATCTCTTTCCTTCTCTTTAATAATTATTTATAAATATAAGATTAACCATCATGATGTGATGCTAGATCTTATGTAGAAATAAATAAGATTACAATGTAATAGGAAAGACCAAATATAAGTAAATTACTTCACACTAAAACTGATGGCAATTTACCAGCATACTAGCACTTAGGCTTTTCTGAATGAAAAATTAATCTCAGAAGGAATACAGTTGTTTATTTTTTTAAGAATACAACAGTAAAAAAAAAAAGAATACAAAAGTAAAAGTTAAAGGGTGTAAAAAATTGCTAGGCAGTCATTAAATACATTACTAATTAAGACTCTTCCACAACTTGTTATATGAACAACTACTAAAATAGAATTGGACTTGGTCTAATTAAGAATTTCTCTTTTTATGGCTCTTTAGAGATGCATGGTTTTAAAGAATGAAGAATGTGATAATAAACAAATTGCAAATTGTTATTTTAATCATGCCAATCTTTGCATAATTAGTAACGGCCTTAGACACATAATTTTTTTTTGCAATTTTATTTTTTTTTCAGTGTTCCAAGATTCATTGTTTATGCACCACACCCATGCTCCATGCAATACATGCCCTCCTTAATACCTACCACCAGGCTCACCCAACCCCCACCCCTCCCCTCTAAAACCCTCAGTTTGTTTCTCAGAGTCCACAGTTTCTCATGGTTGGTCTCCTCCTCTAATTTCCCCCAAATCACTTCTCCTCTCCATCTTCCAATGTCCTCTGTGTTATTCCTTATGCTCCACAAGTAAGTGAAACCATATGATAATTGACTCTCTCTGCTTGACTTATTTACTCAGCATTATCTCCTCCAGTCCCTTTCATGCTGATACAAAAGTTGGGTATTCATCCTTTCTGATGGAGGCATAATACTCCATAGTATATATGGACCACATCTTTATCCATTTGTCTATTGAAGGGCATGTTGGTTCCTTCCACAGTTTGGCGATTGTGGCCATTGCTGCTATGAACATTGGGGTACAGATGGTCCTTCTTTTCATTATATCTGTATCTTTGGGGTAAATACCCAGTAGTACAATTGCAGGGTCATAGAGAAACTCTATTTTTAATTTCTGAAGGAATCTCAACACCATTTTTCAAAGTGGCTGCACCAACTTGCATTCCCACCAACAGTGAAAAAGAGTGTTCCCCTTTCTCCACATCCTCTCCAACACTTGCTGTTTTTCTGCCTTGTTGATTTTGGCCATTCTAACTGGTATAAGGTGGTATCTCAATGTGGTTTTGGTTTGAATCTCCCTGATGGCTAATGATGAGGAACATTTTTTCATGTGTCTGTTAGCCATTTGTATGCCTTCTTTGGAGAAGTGTCTGCTCATGCCTTCTGCCCATTTTTTGACATGATCATCTGTTTTTTGAGTGTTGAGTTTGAGGAATTCTTTATAGATCTTGGATATCAGCCCTGTGTCTGTAGTGCCATTTGTGAATATCTTCTACCATTCCATGGGTTGCCTCTTTGTTTTGTTGACTGTGCAGAAGCTTTTGATCTTGAAGCCCCAAAAGTTCATTTTCGCTTTTGTTTCCTTTGCCTTTGGAGACATGTCTTGAAGGAAGTTGCTGTGCCCAGTGTCAAAGAGGTTACTGCCTATGTTCACCTCTAGGATTTTGAGATTCCTGCCTCACGTTGAGGGGCTCCTGCTGTGTTGTTTTCAGTCAGTCTTGCTTGGGTTGAGTCCTCTTGTCCCCTACCGAGGGGCTGGGCTCTGTAGAAACCAGTTTTTCAGGCCTTTGTTCTCTGGAGGTTTTTGTTCTTTGGGGACTTTTTGCAGTTTTGGGGGGGGTTAGTGGAAAGCAAACTGTACCCAGACCTCCATCTCAGAGAGAAGCCTCAGTCTGCTCCCCTTTGGGTGATCCAGAACACACAGACTCTCCCTCTGCAAACTCTGCTGAGCTGTGAAACCCCACACAGGCAGTGCATGCCTCCAACCACGGTCTCAGGGGTCGCCCGAAGCACCTGCTTGTCTCTGCACCCCCGTGTCACTAAAATCATGAGCGATAGTGATCCAGGGAGCCACTTCCAGTGGCTGCCTTTGCCGGGGCTGCTGTCTGGGGTCCAGACCTCACAGCTGGGCAGGTCACAGAAGGCTGCCGTGGCCAAGGGATTCTAGACCGGAGATCACGCTGAGTTCCTTCGGACGCAGGCTGGGAGCATCCAGACCCTCAGCTGGTCCTACAGACTGCCAGCTAGCGCCCACACTGAGCTCTCTCTCAGACACCAGTGGGGATTGTGGTCAGACCCTGGTCACACAGTGCATGTGGAGCACAAATGGCTGTGGTTCTAGAGAGCACAGGCTGGCGCCCACACCAGACTCCCTCATGTGCAGGCGGGAGTGCACCTAACCCAGTGCTGGTGCAAGCAGCGGAAAACCTCGGGCCCAGAGACCAGGAACTGGAGGCTCAGTCACACTCTCTCTGGCATGGGTGTTTGCCAGCAGTGGCCATCCTGGGTCCATGGGCTTAGGCTCGTGCCCGTGACCACCTGATTCCACCAGTTGCCCCTTAAGATCTTTTGCTCTCTTTGAGTGCTTTTAACCAAACTCTAAGTTAATGCTGGTCCCCAACCACAGGGCACTTTCATATTGGGTGACCAGTGGGTCACTTCTGATGGCTCCCTCCCCCTTCTGTTTATCTTCCAATATCAGTCACAGTTTTCCCACTCCACTTTACCTCTCCACTGGTGTCTTCTGCCCCGATAGAGATCCAGAAGTGTGTAATCCTACATCTCAGGCTGATTTCATAGGTGTTCAAAGTGTTCTGGTAGCTATTTAGCTCACTTTAGGGGACCAGTTGAAACAGGGTCTCATACTTCCCTGTCATCTTGCCCCTAGACACATTATTGATAAGAAATTATAAGCCTGTTGTTTTCATTTCCTCAATATTTCCGTGTTGAAAAATAGAAAAAGTCATAATAACTGGGCTGATTTTTTCAAGTAATATTTAATGAGTTATATAATAAGGACCATGAAGATGTTAAGTAAATGAAATTAACAAATTTCTTGCCCTTGATAGAGATGCCATTTTAGTGGGTGAGTCAAACAATAAATAAGGGAATAAAAATATGATCAAGTGAGAAGTTATGGTAAGTGCTGTGAAGGAGAAAGAGCAGGTGGTAGTAAAATACAAAAGAGGTGAGAAAGTACAATCTAGAACGTAAACTCAGTCATCTTGGAGAAGAAGATATCAAAACTGAAACCAGGCTGAAGCTTTATGGTCAAGAGGGAAGGTGCCATATGTTGGAGATATAGGAAGGGGCAGATCATGCTAGTCATCACTGGGCTTTCATGTGAGATACATTAGGAAATCAACAGAGGCTCCAAGAATGGAGGTTCCATAATTGAATTTATATTTTTCATACATGGCTCTTGGTTCCATTTTGGGAATAGGTTGGAATGGGACAAAAACAGAAGTAGGGAGAGCACTAAGGAGGTTCTTACAGGGGTCTAGGAAAGGTGTGATGGTGGACTAGAGTGGTAGCCTTGGGAACTGAAAGCCTGAATGTAATTGCTGGTGGATTAGATGCAAATAATGAAGAGGAGGAAGAAATCAGGCAATACTCTTTAGACTTCTAATGGGGCAAGTTGGTGAATTCTGGTGTTATTAAAAAATATATATATATACGAAGAATAGGTTTTCAGAGCAGAGTACAGTCAATTGTGTGAGTTTGAAGTGCTATAAGATAACCAAATGATTCTACATAGGATATACTAAGAGGAGAAAGTTGAGAATAGATACTATCTCAAAATGACTTGTATTTATTCCAATAATTAGCTGACATGTCTTCCTTCCCAGCTACAATGAGAAGTGCCTGAGGACTGATACATTTCTTGTTCATCATTGCTCTCCAAATTTCTGATATTCACTTTTTTAAAAAGTCTGAGTAAATGCATGAATCCTAAGACCTTAAACCCCAGGATTGAGCATGCACATTTTTAATTGTGTCATGTAAGAATTAATAACCTTAATAATATTTAGCCCCTTTTTAATGCTGCCAAACAGCTGTACCAACTCCTAAAATTCACATTCAGATCTGGAAAATATCTTAAATGTCACCTAGTAAAACTCCTCTTTTCATACGGTAGGAAACTGAGGCTTAGACAAAAGTTACTCAAGGTTACAGTTGTTAGTATCAGAGTTGAAACTAGACCCAAGTTTTCTTACTTCACAACTGGAGATCATTTGATATCCTTCTGATCAAAACCCAGCAAAAGTGGTTCAACTAGTTTGCATGGCATAGATATAACTAAAAATTTTTCACAGAAGATCACAAACACCATAAATTATAAAATTGCTTAGAAAACAAATTCTCAAATGTGGAATACTAACACTCCTTTTAATTTACTCACTCAAAGGACTTCATAAATTAAAGAGAAAAACACACCCATACATGCTAAGTGACTAAATGTTCTTTGGTTTCCAAGGAATTCTCTCACCAGTCCTTAGAGCAGAGACATTTATGATGGAAGATGAAGTCACTTTTAAAAAGAAAACATTGGTTCTTTTGAATATATGGAAAACCAAATGTGTGTCAATATGCTGCTGAGTCAATCAGACCACAGTAACCATACTAGAATATTCCTCAGTGTTCTCAGACTTCTGAACACCTATTACATTTTCCCATATTAAAAATATGCCTGAATGACAACAGCAATAAAAATGTGTACAACATAAACATGGCCACGCTCTAGAGGCACATTGCAGATCTCTTTATTTCTAGCACAGAGTTGAAGAAAACTGTGTCACAGACTATGTAGTTGTTCATAAAAAAAATGGCACCCTTTAGTCTTTTATAGACTGAAAGACTCATTGTGATTTAAAGAGAGCTTTGAAACACCCAAGTGTTCCTTCAGTGCTTGAAAACAACAAATTGGGAAGTTTGTGAATGCCTACAAAACACTTAGAAATAGTCAAGCTTTACAATATTGCCATCATATAGGGTTTTTCAACTATGGTGGACATAGCTTAAGAAAATAATGTGGATTCCCAGAAGCTGATCAATGGTTTCTATTGACTGTAAATTCAGCCATGTGTGGCACATCTGGAAGGGTAGTCTGTCTGTAGGAGGGAAGGAAGGGACTCTTGTGAAAGAATTAATCCAAAGGGAATAGAGTGTAGATACACAGTGCAGTCCAAGGAGATTAGCACCACCATAAATCCAAAATCTTCAACCTCAGCTTGGAACTAAACAGGGACAGAATTTCTATGTTGTTTCCCTAACAAGCATTCATTCCATCTTCCCCAACAAGTGTTGCAAACTCTGCTCTTCTAAAATCTCTAAACCCTCCCCTCTCCCTTTCTCTCCTCAGATGTTTTTACCTCCCACCTCAGAGAGATATTAGAAGCAATCAAATAAGACAATTCTCAAATCAGTACCCAAATCAGTAAGCCTACTGGCATCCACAGACATCCCTCTTCCCTTTACTGCTGTTTTAGGAAAAATGACATCCTTTTTCCAATTCATTTATCAATTAATTCAACAATGAACCACTGCTGAATGATTTGGATTCACTTCCAAGTTCTGGGGGAGACTCACCCACTGGTTATCTCTTGTCTCCCATCTTCAGCCTCTCCCTCTTTACTGAATCCTTCCCAGCAGCAGTTAAACATGTTCAAATTTGCCTCACCTTAAAGAAACAAATATATGAAAAACAAAGAATTATTCTTTCATCCTACCTCTTCCTAGGCCTCTAATACCTACCTATTTTTGTTCTTTATTTCCCAAACTACTCAAAATGTCTGTACATCTTGCTTGTCTCCATTGCCACTCCTCCATTTAATTGTCAACCTACCCTACATGGCTTTTGCTCAAACATTCTTCTGAAAATATTCACATATGTATACATGTATGTATGTGTGTATGTATGTAGTCTGTATCTGAAGTATAACTAGCACTGAAAATGCTTTCACATTACCAATAACTTGTACATAGCAAAATACAACAGATACTTTTCATTCCTTCTCTTGCTTGAAGTATCATCAGCATTGAGAACTGAGTCACAACCTTCTTCTGGAAATAATTTGTTTCTTTGGCCTTCCTGACTCCATATTCCACCTCTCTTTCTTTCTATTTCTATGGCCTTTCCTTCTCAACTTCCATTTCAAGCATGACATCATAGCGTCCCACAGAGCTCAGTCCTAGGCCACATTTTCTTTGCAACCTTTATATTTATCTAATCAAAATAAATTATCGTCTACATTATATGCTGATGACTCACAAACTATCTTCATTTCTGAATTCTCTATTAACTGTTAGACCCATTTCCCATAAATCTCTGACATCTCTGCTTGAGAAAAGAAACCCAAATTAATTTTTCAAAAACCGGTTATGACCTCCGCCAATTCCCAAAGTTGTCACCCTAATCCTTGTCTTCCATGTCAGTAAACAGAAGCACAGGTGACCAAATTGTTCAAGTCAGGAACTTGAAAGTCATTTGATTTCTTCCCACACACTCTCATAACCTAACACCATATCCTAAAAACTCTACCTTTTAAAGAGCTCTAGAATTGGTCTACTCTTTTCCCTAATCAGAGTACAATCATTGTCCAATTACTCTACTGTAATAGTTTCCTAAACGGTCTATCCTTGTGATTGCATTCTCAAAACTATGGCCAGACTGAGCTTTTAAAATGCAGTTTTCTACTTTGTATCTCCCTGCTTAGAAGTCATCATTTTTTGTATTTTTACCACATATATCTGCTTCCATAAATAACAGGTACTATTTTATTTATGTTTTTAAATTTTTCATACATGAAATATATACTATATATTCTTCTGGAACTTGCCTTTTTAAGTAAGCATCTCATTTTTTAATGTTATCCTCATTAATTCATAAACTCTAAGGCATTTTTTTAAACTGATGAATAGGGTTCCATTGTGCAACTAAACCAGGGTTTCTTTTTCCATCCCTCTAATGGGGGCTGTTATGTTAGTACCGCTTTTTTTTTTTTCCCTAATTGTGGTGAACAAAGCTGTGATTAAGTTTCTTGAACATGTCTCTCATGTATATGTGTGAGGGTTTCTCTAAAACAGAGAGCAAGAAGACAAATTGCAGGATCATAGGGATTACGTATTTTCAGCCTCACGAGATATCTCATCATTGCACAGGAATGACATACTCTAACTTTAGGATTGTGGTTATCTCGAAAGAAAAGGAGGGAGAAGAAGGGGTATGGATTTGAAATTTTAGCTGAAATGAAAACTTTTAATTTCTGAAAAAAAAGTGAAGTACAAGCAAAATAATAAGCTCCGTGAAGACTACACAGTCATCTAATGCATTGTCTTTTACATTATTTTATACTTTTAGAATATTTCATAATTCAAAGTATTTTTAATAAGGCTTTCAATGGTTGTGTCCAAATCTTTTACTGTGACTTACAAGGCCTCGTCCCTACCCCACCCTGATATGGTTTTAATTGACCTTACCAGTCTCACTGAAGAAAACATACTGCTCTTGTCTGACCTCCTTGGTTCACTCTCTAGGAGTGTAGGGTCTTCATGTACTTTCCCTCTACTTGAGGCATCATTGCTTTTTTCTAATTTCTTCCAGAGCCACTTACTTATTTAATTCCTTCTCGTCTCTCAGATCTTAGACTAGACGTTACGTCCTCAGGAATCCTTCCCTGACCTTCTGAGATTAATTTTCCCTTATTATCCCTTCTCATGGCACTCTTTACTTCCCTTTTTTTGTTGTTTTTTTTTTTTTAATGTCTTATTTATTTACTTGACAGAGATCACAAGTAAGCAGAGAGGCAGGCAGAGAGAGAGGGGAAAGCAGGCTCCCTGCTGAGCAGAGAGCCTAATGCGGGGCTCAGTCCCAGGATCCTGGGATTATGACCTAAGCCAAAGGCAGAGGCTTAACCCACTGAGCCACCCAGGCACCCCTTTACTTACTATTTTGAAACAATGCTTATATTTGTGATTATTTCTTCAACATCTACCTTTAAACAATAATTTATCAATTGGTTTTCTTATTCATATCTATTATTCCCTTAGCCCCCTTAGGGCAAAAATGATGTCTGTCTTGTCCAAAACTCTATTTCTAGCACTCAGCACAATGCCTAGTACATAGGTGCGCAATGAATAGTCACCAGAGAATGAAAGGATCAGAGAAACATTTGTGAGTCATGATAGGTAGGGGGTTCTGGATTGTACAGTACAGTTCCCAACCCCCAGTAGACCAGGGGAGATCTAGGGCAAAAGGTACAGAAGTTTTAAACATAATAGTAAAAATGAGAGTCACATTGCCATAGATCTGTAAAATACTGAGAGCATAGAGCAGCAAGGCCTTGTGACCCATGGAAGTACATGTCATCTGAGATGATAATAAGTCAACTTTTCACCTCTGGTGTCATAGTTGCTGTAGGATGGAACAGGGACTGCACACGCAAATGTTCTAAGCAACAAGTCGGACCAACCAGATCTGGAATCAAACACTAAACTTTGAAGGACAGGAGACATCACTGGGACACTCAGGGAAGTGATCAGAATGCTAGAATACCATGTCTCGGTCAGGAACTCTGCATTTACAGGTCCTTGTGGAAAGGTATCAATCAGAGTAGGCTGGTAGAGTCATAAAAAGAAAGAATTATTACTCATGTCGCTGCCCTAACATGCAAACACTTGAGAATTTTGTCACTAGATCACAAAATAAAGACTTGATCAGTCAAAGATTGTCATAATTCCACGTGAGGTGGCAGAGCTGGAAATCATAGGTTTACCCTGTTTCTTTTAGGCATATAGTATAAGTTGCATTTAAAATGCAGATATGCAGGGCACCTGGGTGGCTCAGTGGGTTAAAGCCTCTGCCTTTGGCTTGGGTGGTGATCCCAGGGTCCTGGGATCAAGCCCCGCATTGGCTCTCTGCTCAGCAGGGAGTCTGTTTCCCTTCCTCTCTCTCTCCCTGCCTCTCTGCCTACTTGTGATCTCTGTCTGTCCAAAAAAAAAAAAAAAAAAAAAGCAACAACAACAAAAAAAAACTTTAAAATGCAGATATGCAAGGTTGTGTTAAATCTCAAATAAGGACATCTAAGGCAGAAAGAGGTCAAACTTTGCAGACAATCTATGGCTTTCCATAAAAACATCTGTCTTCAACTTTGTCTATACCTTAGCAGCAGCTGCAAATGTTCCACTTCTTTTTTTAAAAATTTTATTTATTTATTGGGGGGGGTGGTGGTACAGAGGGAGAGGGAGAAGGAGAAGCAGACTCCCTGCTGAGCAGAGAGCCCAATGCAGGGCTCAATCCCTGGACCCTGTGATCATGACCTGAGCCAAAGGCAAACGCTTAACCCACTGAGCCACCCAAGCATCACAAATGTTCTACTTCTTAAGAAAATATTTATTTATGCTATGTATATGTGCAAAGCTGAATAAGGACATCTGGAAATACCTCTCCCCCACCCCCAAATTTGATTTGGATAAAATGAGTCATTTTGTCTAGCTGATCCTAAGTCACTGAATTAACTGAATTCCCACATTTTGGTTAGTTGTTTTAGTTATTCTGTTAATTATTTCACTGCCAGAATTCCCTTTCTGAATATAAACCAGGCATAGATCATGAAAACATACGCAGCCTAAAGAGGCAGCTCTTTAAAACTACTATCTCTCTCACTTTTCTTGTTCTTACCCTAGCGCTGTTACACAACATATTACTTTCCTGCCCTCCTTAGAAATTCCTTGGGGCCAGTATCCTAGACCCCATAATTCACTCAAAAGCTATGTTATTGTCAAGGCAGCCGTTATATCCCCAAGAGTTTTGATAAATAATTCATTGAATGCATTCATTTCCAGAAGATCCACTCAACTATGAACCTTGTTCTTCTTCAAGACAGAGCAAATATTGCTTCAAAATTGAAGAGCCAGTTCAGCATAGACCAACTATGGGGAAAACGAAAGCAGAAAGACAATTTTTGGTATATAAACATTGAAGTAGATTGTAAATTCCTGTTTACTTGCAAATTTATTGCTTTCTGACCAAGCAGCATCTGCAGCAACAGAGCGGGAGGGAGAAGGAGAGAGTCTTCAGACTGGGGAAGGAAGCAAAGCTCGTGGGCCCTACAAGCAGTGACTGGCAATGCCCCTGGGAAGAAGGGAAACCCCAGATGGCGGTTGCTTCGAGAATGGAAAGGGAGATCTAGGATCCGTATTTCTCCTATTCCCTTCTCTCCCGCTGATAGGTGTTCACTTTCTTTCTCTATAGCTTTACCGAATGTCAAAGTAACAGTCCCTACCATCTGTTATTTAAACAAGCAAACTTAGATTCAATTTAACATTTGCCCTGGGAGGAAGACTACGTCTTTCAGCAGAACTACCTGTCATTCTCACGGCCGCGGTTCGCCCCCAGCTTTTTCACTGGGCATTTACCTCTTCTTGACGCTCCTGCTTGTCATCTAAGCGACGGCATAGATCCTCCCTGGTCACCACAGAGATATACGCCACACCAGCAGTGTGGGCTCTGGGGCCTGGGGCCTCTGCTGCAGTGTGGGAACCGTTAGAAAGACCGTTAGGTTCCATTTGCCCCAGTTACGACGTCATGAGGAGGGGCAGTCCTCATGTCCACATTTTTGCCTTGCCGTTGAACCTAACGGTGACTGTCAAAAGTATCTAATCAATGACTCTTTTCAGTACTCTGTTTTGAGTATAGGCCACATGAGGGAAGAAACTGTATCTTTCTTGTTCACTATATGCCTGGAATATGGTAGTGATTTAAGAAGTATTTGTTGAATAAGTGTTTTGGATGCATGGATAGATGATGGATGGATGGATGGATGGATGGATGGATGGATGGATGGATGTGTGGATGGATGGATGGATGTGTGGATGGATGTGTGGATGGATGGGTGGATGGATGGGTGGGTGGGTAATGGGCAGATTCTCATAGATCTTTGGGTCTCATAAAGCTCAATATTATCTGAAATGAATCATCGCAATGCAGCTTTAAGGATGCCAGTCCCAGAAAGAGGAACAAAGCCTTGTTAAACCTTTACTTTGACTCAACTGGGTACAGTTATAAAGGAAGGAAGAACATTTAGGAGCTCTATGTTTTGTTTTTTTTGTTGTTGTTGTTCTCTTTTCTTTTTTTTTATATTTATTTTTATTTGTTTATTTACAGCATAACAGTGTTCATTGTTTTGGCATCACACCCAGTGCTCCATGCAGTACGTGCCCTCCCTATTACCCACCACCTGGTTCCTCAACCTCCCACCCCCCCCCCACCCCCCTGCCGCCCCTTCATAACCCTCTGGTTGTTTTTCAGAGCCCATAGTCTCTCATGGTTCATCTCCCCTTCCAGTTTCCCTCAACTCCCTCTCCTCTCCATCTGCCCATGTCCTCCATGTTATTTGTTATTAGGAGCTCTATGTTTATTAAACTCACTAGGACTCCTAATCTGAATATTATTTGCATTATGTATATTTTAAAATTGTTAATTCTAGCAAATTAATATGTAAGCATGTTCCTAGAGTAGGAGAAACTATTTGCATTTTCACTGGGATCGGCCCTGCCAATCACATCTCTAAATACAATTACAGTAATTAGTGCTTTTAATCAATTTCCAGACCTCTTTGCTCCATAGACCATAAAGTGCAGTTAAGGAGTTTCATAAGTGAGACTACTGCGAAGACTGAGTATCTTTTGCACTGGTGGGTGTGTGCATAAGGAAGGAGAGGGAGGTCAGTCCTTTACCTGGCTTTCATATTCTGTCAGTGGGGCAGCCACATAATTAGAACTATGTCTTTGAAAATGTAAAACAAATTAGTTCTCTCTCAGATGCCTTAGTGCCACTAACATATTAGCTTTGTTGGCATTTGGAGGAAAAAGAACTAAGGGATTTTATTTTCTGTGAATTTGGGGCTACACATGAATACATTATTTTTTTCTTTTTTGATGAGGAGTCCCTCTCAGTACTTAATAATGTGACCCTGTGCTAAAAAAATAGATTCCCTGGGTTGAAGAATAAACAAGGCAACATTCCAGGGCAGGCAAAGCCATACAACAACAACTACTCCTCCTCCTCCTCCCTCTTCTTCCTCTTCTCCTATTATTATTATTACCGTTATTATTTTCCTTCAGTAATACTGATCCAAGGCAACTGGTTCCATGGAAAATGTGTGTGGACTTGCACATATATATAAACAATGCCAGATAGTGGCAGAAACATTGAACACCCATTTAAGGGCCAAAGAAGAAACTGTTAGACTAATTAATCATACATCTCTCAGCGGTACCGGTACTTGGCAGATTGGCTCTTCTTACATTTGTCAGAAGTTATGGTGGAGATTCTTTCCTCTATACAGAGGAGGGGAAAATAGAGAGTGAAGAAACAAAATCTGTATTACCACTTGGAAAAAGAAAAAGAAAACTAGGGGTCTAATGAAACACTGTAAAAGAAAGAATCTGGAAAACTGGTAGTTTGCTGTAACTCGGTGGCTGTTTTTCTTAAAATGAAATAAAGAATTTAAGGAAATGTGAGGTGCGCTTTGACCTTCACCACCCCTAGAGTTCCAGTACACTGAAAAATCTGTTCTCCTAATTTTGATCTTCATCTTCTAGATTGCAACTGCCTCCCAGGACTTTGTTTTATACATAAAGTTATTATCCCCTTTTGAATCCGGTCTGTTGTAAATGTTCATTATAATCACTGCTGCTTAATTTAGCAGATGGTTGGAACTGAACAATTCTTCTCAGAGGAATTAAATATGGTTATGTCATTTCCCAAGCTGATTTAAAAGAAGTAATCTGAGATCAAGTAATGTTTCATTTTCCGTATTAGTTCAGAATGGTTGCCATAGATGTTTTCTTTTCCCCACATCTATAATTTTGAATATCTGTGATGAACTCGGTTGGACTTCCATTTTTTTTTTTTTAGCTCTTGATATTTTTCAGTAAAGAAATAAAAATGAGTCGATCATTGTACCCAAATCTCATGTTTTGCTACATGATTCATCAGGAGCCCCAGAAGGGATTTTCCTATTATATTTGCACAGCACTGTTTCTCATCTGTTGTCAGCAAATACTAGGTAGATAGAAATTATTTCTTACATCAAACTGTTGAAACATGTTAGTTCCAACTCCCATGAATACCTTGCACTTCTCTCAAGGTATCAGTGATCAAATACAATTAGCATGAAACAGAGAACCCTCATCTAAAATAAATTCTCAGTATCTCCTACCTACTCAAAATGCCATCTATGTTTTTGTTCAATGGATGTTCAACTGACTAAGGACAATTTTAGCAGGATCACACATTGTGAAAGACAAGAAACTAAAAAGGGAGAGATTGCTTGTAGTTTCAGATCTGTATCTAAGTAACAGGGTCACTTCTTTCCATGCTGGGGTTCTTCCAAAAAAAGGTGGTTTTTCTAAACCAAGATTTCACTATTCATAAGGGCTTATTCTTATATGTAATTCAACCTTTTTGAACTTCCAATTTCTATGCTCGCCCAGTCTCCCACTGTTCCTGTTGATCTTTACCGTGGACACAGTAGGAAGCCAAGGGAGGGTAGTATTTGAGGATGTGCATAGATGGTTGATTTAGTCAAGGGAGCTCATTACTATGCCATTATGTTTTGTATATAGAAGCTTTCTTCTGAGGAAGTAAAGGATCTTAATTTCAAATAGGAAGTAAGCTTTGCAAGTCCCCTGTGAAACTGGCAAATTCTATTAAAACAGACAGGTGTCTTCCAGGGAGTTTTGGGATTGTAAGAGAAAGTAGTTAGGAGAGTTAGTAGTCTATGTCTGTATCTGCACTTGCTAGCACGTTAGATCCCTCTATTTTAGTATCCCCATCAAAACCACAAATTATGGGGGCGCCTGGGTGGCTCAGTTGGTTAAGCAACTGCCTTCGGCTCAGGTCATGGTTCTGGAGTCCTAGGATCGAGTCCTGCATCAGGCTCCCAACTCAATGGGGAGTCTGCTTCTCCTTCTGACCTCCTCTGCTCTCATGCTATCTCTCACTCTCTGTCTCTCTCTCTCAAATAAATAAATAAAATCTTAAAAAACACACACACAAATTATGGCCATGAAGATTAATGGGATTGTGTGTGCACAAAATACATATGTGTATAAAATGTATGTACATCAAAGTTCTCTATGAATGATAAAAATACTGTTTGTGTGCAAACTGTTTTTAACATTATTACTGGCAGTAGCCTCTCCCCCCTCTGCAGAGAACTTGAGATAAAGGACTGATAAGACGCCATCTGTGGGCATCCTTGGGACCTGCTTAGACTGTTTTCACTACTGATGCTTCCCACCTTTGGAAGCTCCCTCCCACCATCAAGGGGGTAAAGGAACAGATGTATACTCCTCCCTGTGCCTGGTCAGCTAGCCACCTTGTATGCCAGTCCTGAGGAGGGAGACTGCTGCGGTGGTGAAGAATGGCAGCAAGTCTGGCTGAAGTATGTTTGCAGCTGGCATCCCGAGGGAAACAACTTCTCAGACTGGCAGAGGGGAAACAGTGCAAGTTTTACAGTCAGACAAACTCCTATTCTAATCATGATATATCTGTTTATTTACCAGCCACTGAATCCTGGACAAGGACTCAATCTTTGTAATTCTTATAATCTTGGTTCCCTCCTGCTTAATTAGAAAGAACTGAACAACTTTTCCAAATGATGAAAGAGTTAAGTGAGAAAACAGAGGGAAGCTTGTGGTACAGTTTCAATCACTTAGTAGGTCTTCAGTTAATGGAGTGACCGGTCCCTATCCCATCCCCAATTCTTCTATCCTTTTGGCAGCATCTATTCATTGCAGACCCCATCTCTGTAAACCAATACTCCCCACCCCATACTGCAAACCATCATCTGCCCTGGAAAAAGTACTCCCTTATTCTTCTTACAAGCTTCAGTGGCATTCACTGGAAAAGTTATCCTTTTGTCATGATTTCTTGGGATATAGAGTAGCTTTCTCATTCTTTTTTAGAATTATTATTTTGTTTTCAAAACAGAAAATGGGAGAAAGAGCTCAAGAGTCCTTATGTGCTTTTCTTTTACCCTATAATATTTTGGTTCAAGTTTTTGTCTCAAATTTAGTTTATTTGAAAACAAGGCAAGGCTTTTCACCCATAGCCCATTCTTTTTTAAGGATTTACAAACTTTTTACAGTAAGTTTTGCTGAAACTTTATTTTACTTTGGTTCCCCAATAGTTAGGCCAAGAATGCAATCAGTTGTGTGATTGAGAGAGAAATTCTTCTAGCAAAACTTATAAGAGAGTAACAGCTATTAACATTTCACATGGTAAATGAGTCAATTCAAAGAATCGGAATTTAGAGCCTTATGGGAATTTAAAGATCACTGACTTCAATACCTTATTTTTAAACAGCTCCCATTATAGAAAATTTTTAAATGTCATGGAGTGTTCTGCTGAAGTGATCATATATATAGTTTAAGTTCCACATTATCTCCATTTAACGGATTTAAAAAACTGAGTACATGAAAGTTTTAATTTTCCAAGATTAAGTGTCAGGGAAAGACTTAAAGATTGCCGATTCTTACCCTTGGCTCTTTTCACATACCAATGATGTATCATTTTGTAGGAGAGGACACTGAGACCAAGGACTCCTACTTGGTTTGAAGAGGCTGGCAGACCTGGAATGGGATGTTGGGGCTCCTGAAAATCCAGTTCGGTCTTCATTTTGACCTTATTGCCCATGAAAATTGTTAAGAGAATTGTTTCTGTTATATTTTCTCCTGACGGTTTTCACTTAATATTGAGGAATTAAACAAAAACTTGGTTCCCAACCTTTTTACTTTGTCTCAATTTTTCATTTGTATTCATGTTTTCTTTTTCATGTTTCTCCACTTCGGTTCTTTTTGTATCATTTCCTTTTATTACATAGAAGCTTCTTAGACGTAAATGCTATTACACACTTAATAGACTACAGTGTAGTGTAAAAATAACTTTCAAATGAACTAAGAAACCAAGAAATTCATTTGACTCGCTTTACTGTGACCTTCATTTTATTGGGACAGTCACTGTATTGCGACATTCACTTTATTGTGATGGTCTGGAACAAAACCGGTAATATCTCCGAGCTATGCCTCTGTGAGCAAGACTTTTGCTTCCTATTCTTGTCACCTTATGCTCTACTGACCTAGGAGTTTGAGTTCCAGAGAAGGAATGCTTTTATTAGGAGATATAATAATTTTTATAATGCTTTTATTAGGAGACGCAACTCCACTGAACTGGAAGTTAAGAGTGCTGCCCATCCACTTTAAACTCCTCATTCCTCAGAATCAACAAGACTGTCTCAGGTGATTAACCCTGACCACCAAGGGCAAATTGGACTACTACTCCAAAATGGAGGTGAGAAAGTATGTCTAGAATAGAGGATATCCCTTAGGGTATCCCTTAGTAAGACCATGCCCTGTGATAAGGGAGAATGGAAAATGGTAACAACCCAATCCTGGAAGGAATACTTCAGGAATGGAGGTTTAGGTCACCTCACAAGCAAAAAAGGCCAGCTGAGGTGCCTGATAAAAGCAAAGGGAATACAGTGAGGGTAGTGGGAAAAGGTAGCTAGAAATACCAGCTATGACCATGTGACTGGTTACAGAATAAGGACTGTAATTGTTATGACTATTTACTCCTCATTTTTGTTATGAATATGTTTCTGTGTGTATGTGATATATATATATATATATATATGCACACACACATACATCGATACTAAGCAAATATAGCTTTCTTCTATGCTTAAATGACATAAGATGCATTGACTTCATATCATGGTATTTCAGTATTGTCAATTTACATCATAGTACTTATGTTATGGGCTATCAAGGAGAGGAGTAAGCATCACTCAAGGGTTTTGCCTTCTCTTCTAGGGAAGAGATTACTACATTTCTGGTTGGTTGCAGAATTGTGGTGTCATGTTCAATGGAATGATGATCTTGTTATTGTTTGTATTTGGAGATTAAGTATGGTTTATGGAGAAGCATATTGGTACCAAGATAACAAGAGATGGACTTGTGATGGTTAATTTTAGATGTCAGTTTGACTGGGCCACAGGTGCCCAGGCATTTGGTGAAATATCACCAAAAGTGAAATATCATTCCGAGTGTGTCTGTGAGGGTGTTCTGCATGAAATTAACATTTAAATTGTTAGAGTAAAACAGAGTACACTCCCAATGCAAGCAGGCTTCATCCAATCTACCGAAGGACTGAATAGAACAAAAAGACTGAATAAAGGAGAATTTGCTCTCTGCCTATCTTCAAGCTGGAGCAACAATCTTCTGCCTTCAGATTCACAACTAATGTTAATGGCTCTTCTGGCTCTCCAGCAAATCTAGGGACTATTGGGACTTCTCAGCATCCATAATTTTGTGAGCCAATTCCTTATGATAGCTCTATCTATCTATCTAAACTGTCCTGTTGGTTTGGGTTTTGGTTCTATTCCTCTAGAGAATGCTGACTAATCTACCTGCTTAACGCAGAGTCACTATTTGTCATTGTACAATGATTTGTGAGATCATTTATGGTCTGATTACATGTCCACTGAGTATATGGATAGTAAATGCTGGCTATTACTGTTATTATAATGTAATAATTACAAAAGCATCCATAAAAACAGCAATAATAACCTTTTACACTTAAAATATTCCAAGCACGGTTTTAAGTCCTCTTACAAGCATTAATTCTTGCAGTACAACAACTCTTTGAGTTAGAAAACATTATGATCCCAACTTACTAAAAAGGAAACTGAGGCACAGAGAAATTAATTAATATAGTCAAAGTTATATAGTACATACTATAGCCAGGATTTAAAACCTAGCATGCTAGATCTAGATCTCCCACTGTATAAACTATATCTTATGTTATTATGGTTTAGAATCCCATAATGGATGGCAGTGGCTTTCTTCATTCCCCAAACCTAGTATATCAGAGAAGCAGCTTGAAAATACGGTGTAAGAAAAAGTAGTATCCTAGAACTAGACTGACTGGATATGAATTCCAGTCCTAAGTCTATCACATTATGTTCACTAAGTCCAAATCACTGTGTGATTTGGAGCAAGATACTTAACATCTCTGTGTCTCGGGTTTTTCATTTATGAAATGGGAATGAAAACAGGATTATTGTTAGGGTTAAATAAGTCAATACTTGTAAAGTGCTTAGAGTAGTATTCAGCATTTAGTAAATACTCAATAAATGCTAGCTTTTATGTTGATACTGGTTTTACTCATCACTTTATCCCCATCACCCAGAAAAGGTCATAGAATAGGCACTGAGTAAACATCTGATAACTTAAAGAATATATTTGTTGTGTTCCACATTGTATTTGTTTCTCAAACAACTGCCAACTGCCTACCGTCCTCCCATTCATTCCTTCATCCCCTATAATGTATGAGACACTGGGCTAGATGCTAGAATAAAGAGATCAGTGAGACATGGTCTTGTCCTTAAGGCATCCAGAGCTGAGTATGTAAACTGAAGTAATATATGTTAGGTAATGAATGGAGCAGCATTTGAACCTAAACATTATCGGAAAACAGAAGGTAGAATGTGTAACTCGGGTGGAGGAGAGGTGGGGACAGGGAGTAGTGTGCCACTGCCAACATCCGTGTAGACGACCTTCTGCTATGAACTGTTTGTAATGACAAAGGAAAATAGACTGTTCTCGCAACCATTTTCCCAGGTATCAAGATAACGCTACTGAGGAAACTAGTTTGTTAGGATGAGCAAACTCAAATGTGTCTTTACCTGCGGAGAGATTAGATGGCTTTCTGCTTGCTGCATTTTTCAAAAATATCAGGAAGTGACCTCTGGACTCCACAGGTCTTCTGATGCAATTGAGAGTAATAGGTTCTGTGCCTAAAGGACAGAAAGAGGAGCATGTCAGTGAGGAGGGTGTTTGCCTGCAAGTGATGGTACGCTCAGTGAAGACTGTCTTACAGACAAAGGCAATTTTTCTCACATAATGGGAAGTTTGGCACTAAAGCAGGTATTGGTCTTGGTTCAGCTGCTTAAATATTTTATCAGGAACTCAGGGTTCTTTCTTTTTTCTGGCTTTTACTCTTATATTCATCAGCCCATGGTTGCAAGATGATCCAGATTTCACTTTTATTTTCAAGACCTGAGGGGTGTTAAGATGCCAGCCTTTTATGAAGAAAGCAAAGCCTTTCCAGAATTTCCCCCAGCAGACCTCTGCTTGCATTTCATTGTCACATGGGCACTGCCAGCTGGACTGGGGCCTGGAAAAGCAAGAGACAGGACTATCACAATTGGCTTAGACCAGGGGTCGGCAAACTTTTTCTTTAACAGGCCAGATAGTAAATATTTTAGACTTTGCAGGCCATACAGTCTCTGTTGTAATCACTCAATTCTGCTATTCTAGCATGAAAGCCGCCATAGATAATCCATAAATGATTGAGTGTTGCTCTATTCCAATAACACTTTATTTATGGACACTGAAATTTGATATAACTCTCACATATTATGAAACACTATTCTTCTTTTGATTTTTTTTCAACCACTCAAAAATGTACAAACTAATCTTAGTTCCCAGGCCATATAAAAACAGATGGCAGGCCTGATTTGGCCCATGAGTCCATAGTTTGCTGATCCCTGGCTGGGACCAATGATAACCCATCAACTAGATCTGGGCAAAAAGCTATGACAAAGTTGGTGTTGTAACAGTTGTCTCTAACAAAGAAATGATTACTGGATAGGCAACTAACAATGTTGCAACTAATGGTAAGTTTTATTTTCTACATGCATAGGACTTAAAAAGAAGTATTTGGTATATGATCAGTCTGTAATATTTTACTTCCTTTCTTTTCTTTCCACTTCAACCTAGAATTTTTTTCTTATTCATAAAGAGCTTTTCTCTGCTCCGTTAGAGCAGCTGGTATCCAGGCACAGGTTTTTATGTAATTAATATCAGAAGTCTTTGGGAGGGATATCTTTCAGTTAATATGGGATTGATGACTCTCTGTTGCCACATTGCAGGGGAAAACTGGAGAACCCCCCAAAATTATGAATTAGAAATTCCATTCAAGTCCCATAAATGTTTCACAGTTTTCTTCCTGGGCTTCCAGTGGTGAGAGAAATGCAAATGGAACCCCAGCATTGAAAAAGGATATTCTGCATTCTGCTCTAGCTCAGTATCATTATATATTCTCTACTTGGCAGTGGGGGAGGGAAGATTTGCAACAAGCAAAAAACAGGCTCCCTCTTTATACATTGAATTACAAAGGCAATTTCCTTTATAGCCTACTTACAGGAATCCCTCGTAGCGTGTTGCCAACAGTATCACAACTTGTTTATTCAAAGGTTATGTGTGAATGAGAGCTTTTTGATATTAATCAAGTAATTTGCTAGCATTGCTGGGAAAAGGAAAATGTTAGCTTTATCCTGAAAAATGAAACAGCCCATTAATCAAGTTCACTCTATTGAAGACAATTATGGGGAGAGAGAGGGCAAATAGACCCTTTAGATAAGAAATTCCTAAACTGATGAAACTTTTAATAGGGTTTGGCATAGATGTCTGCGCAGAAAGTGATTAATTTTAATCACCTTACAAATTATATATATCTGTTATTTGTGGATTCAGAGTTTACTGTTTATTATTAATTGAAAAAGAATCTTACTGAATGTACCAAATTCAAAAACAAAAGTCTGGCATATGGACTATTTTGTTCAGGTTCATTTATGATCTCTAGTTAAAGTTAAAAGGTGAAATAGAATATGCATGTTCTTAAACAACTGACTCATTTTTTGGTTCCCTCAGCAGCACACTCTTTGTACGTTTGAGACTGAGTCTCCATCAATCAAAATTAAATTCTGCAGTAGGAGGCATTTAAAATTATTTGTATAAATGTAGCTGAATGGGATAAGGTTGTAAGATAATGGATATGAAAAATAACTGTTCTGAGGCAACATGTTGCATAGTAAGGGGGCTCTTTTTTCTTAGTTCTAGCATGATGAATTGCAAAAATCCATTAGTCAAGCACCACAAGAGAGTTAGTTTTATAAGCGAGGCATTATCTTAATTAGTTAATAACATTAAAGCTATATAGAGAAAAGAGAAAAATAGTCCTTTATCCAGTATTTTACAATATTGCTTATTCCCCTAATTCACTTGGCACACTTTACTGTTATTAAAATTTTAAACATTAAAATGATATGATGTTAGCCATCAGGAAAATGCAAACAAATACCACAATGAGATGCCACTTCCCATCCACTAGGATGGCTATAATCAAAAAGGCAGAAAATCAAGTGTTGGTGAGGATGGAGAGAAACTGGAATTTGCATACATTGCTGGTGGGAATGTAAAAAGCCGTAAGAGAACAAAAGAAACAGGGGCTCAGAGCCTCTGGATATGAGAGGTAGGTATTCACAAAAGCTAGGGAGCCACACCAGACACCCCATGAAAGACAGCATGGCCAAACATCAGGCAGAGATCAGCTGACACCTGGATTACAAGAATAAGCTTCAGGAGGTACAACACTTTAAAAAGACGCAATGGATACCGAATGCCCACCACTGACAAATAAAGGTAACAAGGTGGCTGATTAAAAGAAAAAAAAATTAGGGGCGCCTGGGTGGCTCAGTGGGTTAAAGCCTCTGCCTTTGACTCGGGTCATGATCTCAGGGTCCTGGGACCGAGCCCCATATCGGGCTCTCTGCTCAGCGGGGAGCCTGCTGCCCTCTCTGTCTCTGCCTGCCTCTCTGCCTACTTGTGATCTCTGTCTGTTAATAAATATATAAAATCTTTTAAAAAAATTAAATATTTTTGTGACCCCTATGTATTCTTATAATTGAATGATCCCTTCTTGTTCCCCAATCCTCCCACCGTATAGGTGTATAGTTGCAATTGGTCTCCAGTTTTGAGTGAAAGTCTTTCAGATGGAAACACTCCTCAATCCTATCTGATCCTCAGAAACTAAGAGAATAAGAAAGGGGAGCAAAATGCCCCTAGTGTATTGATTGTGTCCATATCCACTAATGCCTACCCAGGGTTTAGACTAAAGTCCCAAGATTAGGAGAAAGACCTGTCTTCCTTCTGAATGTGATCTTAGTTGAGTTACATGGCTATTCTGAGCTTTTCTTCCTCATCTGGAGTTTGGGTTTAAGGATAATCATGTTTCTCCTGCCTGCTTTGCCAAATTGTTTTCAAAGCTAAATATAAAAAATATGAGGCCTTTTGAAAACTCTGAAATGCTCTGCATACAGAAAATATAATAAGAACAAAATATTCAGAATGAAAGGGTGAAATGAAACTTTGTTCATTCAGATTTATATCTATTAGAAAGGCCCCACAGCCCTGACATTTCAAGGGGTGAGTTGAATGGAGTTGCCTTGTTTGAGATACGGTATCACCTGGGGAGCTAGAGCCAAAGAAAGGTGATACAATTGAAGTGGTCCAGTGGTCATTTTATTTTCATCAGTGCTCAGAATTGGTGTGTTATTTTCTGTACTAGAAAATCCATATTGTTTGATCATTTGACTAAGGTTTCCAAGAAGAAACACATTTAAAAAATAAGACATTTAAAGATCAGTTTGGTAATTAGTTTTATCCTGAAAACAGTGAGCAAGAAATATACATTTGTCCTATCTTCTCTCTGAGTGGCATTTCTTTTCCAAAATAAGGACAAGAAAGTGCCTTATATAAAAGAGTGATTCGATGAATCACAGCAGCTGCTTGATTGTGACAGGCATAGGAGAGTGTGAAAAGAGATTTGCTAAGGTGTTTATAACAGTATCTTAAGAAATGTCTGCCTTCATCTCCTTTTGACTCCTGCTTGTCTGGATTTAAATCACTCACCCAAGGACAAAAGCTTTGATCTCTCTTTATTTCCTCTGTTAATCAAAACACCTCAAATTATGTCTCATTCCTCATAATGACTTCCTCTCTGGAGGATCAAATGTTTGGACTTATGTTTAGTTGCAGACTTCCCAGCCGCACAATGAAAGTGTGTGTGTGTGTGTGTGTGTGCGTGTGTGTGTGTGTGTGTGTGTGTGTGTGTGCGCGCGCGCGCGCAGACGCACGTATATAAAAGAAAGAAGGCGGATAAGCTTGAAAAGGAATCAAATAGATTAGCCTATGATCATAAAGATTTGCAGCAAATATATTTACTGTTGTTATATCACAGTAGGAAAATGACACGCTATCCACACTTTACAATTATTCTCTGGCCTCTAAAGGGCTTTCATGTAGCTAGTATGCTCCAAAAACATTTTTTTTAACATAGAATAGACTCGAGTAAAATAAAGAAAGAAAAACTTGCCAATGTCTTCATGATCACCCCCCAATATGTTTGTGTCTGTAATCTTACACATTGCTTCTGCTAAAATAGGTAAATGAACTTTGGATCACTGATGCACCATGGCCGCGTCAGAAAAATAACCGAGAACTGTCAGCAGATGACAGGAATGGATCGTTGAAAGCAGTTTAACCTACCCTAATACTTCCATGTACCACTTTTACTTAGACCAGCTGTGTTTGGTTTGGTATGCTTCATAAATTTATTCTAAAATGAAGAGTTCATGTCTTAAGCAAGGAACCCAAACTGAATTTAGTGACATAGGAGCTTCAGTTAGTAGTATCTTCCGTGTATGCAATCCATGAAGAATCCATGATCAAATCTTTCCTGGCAAGCTTTGTGTCCTTTACTCCAAAGAAGAGGTGTTTTCACAAACTCTGGATGGTTGGTATTGGGCCATGAAAGATGTAACCTGCAGCTTGTACTTGAACATGTTACCTACTACACTGGATCCACTGTGGGTGTATAAGTTTAGCTACGTCCTCTGACTGCCCCAAACTATAGGTCTTTTCACTTGTCAGCTGCAGAGGTCACATCCTGTGTTCACATCTCTGATGTCACACTACTGGTATTTCGAGTATCACTTTGTGGTGACTTGAGAAACAGCAGACCAACTCATCTTCAGCATCATTCACAGAGCAAAATTTTGGAACAAATACAAGCTCAAACAGTAATTAGTTCTATAAACAGAAGTGATAACAGATTACCCAAAATTTCCTTGACTTTGTAGAATGAGACAGGCTTTGCTTGTATAAGTCACATTTTATAAATAGTATTGACAGGGCAATTGGAAAAGTTATACCCAATGGGATATAGTAAAACATGATATTGATGAAATCTTCTGTATCATTTAATATAAAATTATCCAGTTAAATATTAATAGAATGTAGTAATATTTAAATATTTGGTGGCATAGGACAGATTTCTAAAACTATGCGTTGAAACACTGTAATTCGGGCACCTGGGTGGCTCAGTGGGTTAAGCCACTGCCTTCGGCTCAGGTCATGATCCCAGGGTCCTGGGATCGAGTCCCACATCAGGCTCTCTGCTTGGCGGGGAGCCTGCTTCCCCTTCTCTCTCTCTGCCTGCTTGTGATCTCTCTCTCTGTCAAATAAATAAATAAATAAATGAAAGAAACACTGTAATTCCAGGGAAATTTCCCAAATTGTCATTATCATAAAGTATAGGCAAGGCACATTTACAGAAAAGTAGCCTATTGCAAAGGAAACATAGCGCAGCCAAACATTGAGCATAACAACATATTTAAAATAGTGCACAGAGAATTAAAAATGAAAATGTATTGAGATTATTAATTGGCTCCATGTAATTTAATAAGTTAATGTCTGCACAGTCAAAAACCCAATTATTATTGTTAGAGTCATCATGGCCATTACGTGCTAAAGGAGATTAGAACAAAGGGCCCACATGAAAACCAAAGTTAATCACTTGTTTCCGCTCCCCATGCACACATACTCATCTCTCTCCTTCCTTGCCAATCTTGATTTTCTGGTAATAAATAATCTTTTACAATATACAAGAGAACTATCCAGATGCAAAATACTTTTATGAGATTTTTGGCATTTCTGAAAACAAATCAAATTGCTTGATTTTTTCGTCCACAGTTTTGACAACTTCATTAAAGTCTCTAGCTGCTCCATGATATTACCAACAGGAAGTTCTTAGAGGAGTTACTTCCTTTGCGTCTTCTGAGACAGAAAAGGAAGAGACATGAGAGAAATTATTAGAAAAAGTATTTCTAGAAGTCTTCAGCTATTACTTGAAACATAGAACTCTATTCTCTCCATCCGACTGGAGAATGGCTGACAGCTTTGTCTTGAATGAGAGCAATTCCTGTCAAATCCAAACATGGCAGGAGAAAAATTCAATATATTTCAGATCAGAATAGATAACCAGCTCTAGTCTAGTCTTCAACTGGCTGAACATTTTTTCAGCCTCTCCTGTGGTTGTATTATAAACCATTCTCTTATTTGTAACATTTTCCCCCCTTGCAATACAATGACAGATTATTGGGCAACCAAAAAGGACACAGTCTCAAACTGTTCTAAGAAGATCCTCCACCTCTATGACAAAAATTTAATTGGTTCCAGTCCCAATTAATAGTCAATTCCCCAAGTGTCTATCCTTTCCATTTCCACCTTGACCTTCTCCTTTTAGGATCTCTAGCAACTTTTCCCTAACACCGTTTCAGATACTGTATTAACTTCTTAGATCCTTCTAAGTATTTATTAATGACCTCAACAAGTTGTCTCACATATTTGCAACGTTTTATTCCAGCCAACAGTTTTCTAGCTAAACAAAAGTTTCGCTGTCCAATCTTTGGAAGTAGATGAATAACACAATAACATCAGAGAGCAGTTGTAAGAAGTTGAGGAAACGTTTTGAAAAACTTAGAAGAAAAATGTCACAGAAATTTCAAGTTAATGGAACTTCAAATCCCAGCAGTGCTGCAGGGGGAAAAATCCATCTCAAAGTTCTACAAATAACAGCAGAAGGCCGGTATGTGGTGAAGTGGCAGATGGAATGAAAGCCAACGCTAAGGCTTCTCTGATTACATCCTGCAGGAAGACCACCCAAAATGACACAGCAAGAAAGGTTCAAGTCCTGGTACACATGCATCTTTCTCTATTGCAAAACTCAGCAGAACAGAGTGAGAACAATCACATGGCCATTTCAGCTTGTTCTCTCCTTCCAGTGTGTGGCAGGTCCAATGCTTAACCCAAGTTTTCTAGCAACACCCACGAGATTTAAATAGTAGGAAGAAAATTCTGTAATACTGAAAATATGTAAATGAAGTGGAAACTCATATTCCAAAGGCACATACAAATGAATTGGAATTATTGTTATTCTTAAATTATCCCTAGAAACCCAGTTTCCTCCCTTGTAATAGCAAAAATAACCAAGATTTAGATGCATTTCCTTTCTTTGTACTAGAAATATACATACACTATGAGAAAATGAAGCCCTAAGACGAAAATATCAAATGCAAAGAGTTATTGAAGCCCCAATTCCAACTTTTTAGAAAAGTTGGAATTCAGTTAACCTGCATGTAAATGGGCTAAATGCCCCAGTCAAAAGATACAGGGTATCACAATGGACAAAAAAAAAAAAAAAAAAAAAGAGTTTTAAAAAATGTATCAGGTTGATCATGAGCAAGTAATAAATGGAATTCTTTCTTTTAGAGTATATTTTATGTTCTACTCAGCGCCAGTGTGCCAGGCTGAAGAAACAGTGCCAAAAAGGAAAGGCATGGCCCCTGCTTTTACTGGTTTCAGAATAGAGGGCTTTCAGTCCAGGTGAAAACTGTATTTTGAGGTCAGAGGAGCAAGATGGTGGAGTCAGAGACTGAAATGACATCAGATCCCAGGAGATCAGCTAGATAGGTATCAAACCATTCAGAACAGGTACAAACTCAATAGGAGATCGAAGAGAGGAAGAGCAGCAATTCTAGGAACAGAAAATCAACCACTTTCTGGGAGGTAGGATGTGCAGAGAAGTGAATGCAAGGCGATATATGGGAAGAGAGACCATGGGGGTAGAGGCCGGCTCCTGGTAAGCAGTGGAGCAGTGGAGCACAAAATCAGAACTTTAGAAGTCTGCTCCACTGAGGGACGTCACTCCAGAGTCTAAGTAGAGGGGTGGAGCCCTCGCAGAGACAGTGTGGTCCCAGGTCCCACAGGGTCACAGAAAGATCAGGGGTGTCTGAGTGTGGCAGAACTCCCAGGTTTCAGAGCAGGGAAGCCGGCTACAGAGATGGAGCCAAGGAGGGGCTCTCAGCTCGGGGTTACCTTAAACTGTGATCCAAGGCACATTCAGGCCCCTGCTCTTTGAACAGGAACCCCAACAAGCAGCAGCATCTGGGGAGACTCACCTTCCTCCTCCAGGAGGAGTGGCTTGGGAGTGCGGGGCAGGAATCTGCTGGTTTTGGAGATTCCAAAAGGGGCCTTGCGCCAGAGATAGAAACACTCGGTCACAGGCCAGGTGAGGTTAGAGCATGGCCGGAGACCAGGGAGATGGGAAGGACTGCTTTTCTCTGAGGGCACACTGAGGAGTGGGACCCTGAGCTCTCAGCTCCTCCGGGCAGGAGATTGGGAGGCCACCATTTTCATTCCTGTCCTCCAAAGCTCTACAGAAAGCATTCAGGGAACAAAAGCTCCCAAGAATAAACTCCAGCAGATTACTCAGCCTGGCCCCTGGCAAGGGCCATGCAATTCTGCCTCCGGCAAAGACTTTTGAGAATCCCTGCAACAGGCCCCTCTCCCAGAAGATTAGCCAGAACATCCAGCCAAGATCAAGTTCACTGATCAATGAGAACTGCAGAACTTCAGAGGTAGGGGAAAGCAACACATAGAATTCATGGATTTTCCCCATGATCCTTTAGTCTTTTTTTTTTTTTTTTTTAAGATTTTTATTTATTTATTTGACAGAGAGAGATGACAAGTAGGCAGAGAGGCAGGCAGAGAGAGTGAGAGGGAAGCAGGTTCCCTGCCGAGCAGAGAGCCCGATGTGGGACTCGATCCCAGGACCCTGAGATCATGACCTGAGCCGAAGGCAGCGGCTTAAACCACTGAGCCACCCAGGCGCCCCTCCTTTAGTCTTTCAAAGTTAAATTTTTTCATTTTTTTTCTTATTTTTTTTTAAATGTCCTCTTTCTTATTTTAACATTTTTTATTTTATCTTATCAACACCTTTAAAAAAATCTTTTCTAATTTTCATTGCTATAGTCATATTTTATCTCTTCATTGTATTTAACCTTATTTTTTGTATACATATAGATTTTTTTTTCTTTAAAATTTTGGGATGCAATTTCTTCTAATCAAAATATACCCTAAATCATGAGCTTGGCTTTGTTCTACTCTCCAGCCTGATTACATTCTTTCCTCTTCTTTTCTTTTTTCAACCAATTTCTTAGCAATTCTTTTTTTTTAGAATATTTTTAAACGTTCATCTTCACAATCATATCCCATTCCTTCATCGTATTTACTCTTATTTTTGTGTATATATGTTTTTCTTTCTTTAAAATTTTGGGAGGTAGTTTCTTCTAACGGACCAAAATACACCCAAAATCAAGGCACAGAGAATCCCCCCTCAAAATCAGTAAAAATAGACCCATACCTCATTATCTAAGTAAGTAAAACTTACTTAAAAGTCTCAGTGACAAAGAGAAAATCCTGAAAGCAGCTCTGGACAAGATGTCTGTAACATACAACGGTAGAAATATTAGATTGACAGAAGACGTAATCGCAGCGACCTGGTAGGCCAGAAAGGCTTGGCACAATATATTCAGAGCACTAAATGAGAAAAATATGCAGCCAAGAATACTATATCCAGGTAGGCTGTCATTGAAAATAGAAGGAGAGATAAAAAGCTTCCAGGACAAATAAAAACTAAAAGAATTTGCAAACTCCAAACCAGCCCTATAGGAAATATTGAAAGGAGTCCTCTAAGCAAAGAGAGAGCCCAATAGTAGTAGACCAGAAAGGAGGAGACAATCTACAGTAACAGTCACTTTGTAGGCAATACAATGGCACTAAATTCCTACCTTTCAAGAGTTAACCTGAATGTAAATGGGTTAAATGCCCCAGTCAAAAGATACAGGGTATCAGAATGGACCCAAAAAAAAAAAAAAAAAAAAAAAAAAAAAGACCCATTGATATGCTATCTACAAGAAACTCATTTAGACCCAAAGACACCTCCAGATTTAAAGTGAGGGGGTGGAAAACAATTTATCGTGCTAATGGACATCAAAAGAAACCTGGGGTGGCAATCCTTATATCAGATAAATTACATTTTAGGCCAAAGATCATAATAAGAGATGAGGAAGGACACTATATCATACTTAAAGTGTCTGTACAATAATAAGATCTAACAGTTTTAAATATCTATGCCCCTAACATGGGAGCAGCAAATCATATAAACCAATTAACAATAATATCAAAGAAACACATTGACAATACAACAATAGTAGGAGACTTATACACCCCTCCTCACTGAAATGGACAGATCATCTAAGCAAAAGATGAACAAGGAAATAAAGACTTTAAATGACACACTGGGCCAGATGGACATCACAGATATATTTAGAACATTCCATCCGAAAACAACAGAATACACATTCTTCTCTAGTGCACATTCTCCAGAATAGATCACATCCTGGGCCACCAATCAGGTCTCAACCAGTACCAAAAAATTGGGATCATTCCCTGCATATTTTCAGACCACAGTGCTCTGAAGTTAGAACTCAATCACAAGAGGAAAGTTGGAAAGAACCCCAATACACGGTGTATCATGTACAAATACAAATACAAAGAGCATCCTACTAAAGAATGAATGGGTCAGGTGCGCCTGGGTGGTTCAGTGGGTTAAGGCCTCTGCCTTCGGCTCAGGTCATGATCCCAGGGTCCTGGAATCAAGCCCCACATTGGGCTCTCTGCTAGGCGGGGAGCCTGCTTCCTCCTCTTTCTCTGCCTGTCTCTCTGCCTACTTGTGATCTCTGTCTGTCAAATAAATGAATAAAATCTTTAAAAAAAATGAATGGTCAACAAGAAAATTAAAGAAGAACTAAAAAAAAATCATGGAAACAAATGAAAATAAAAATACAACTGTTCAAAATCTTTGGGACACAGCAAAGGCAGTCCTGAGAGCAAAGTATATAGGAATACAAACCTTTCTCAGGAAACAAGAAAGGTCTCGAGTACACAACCTAACCTTACACACAAAGGAGCTGGAGAAAAAACAGCAAAGAAAGCCTAAACCCAGCAGGAGAAGAGAAATAATAAGATCAGAGCAGAAATCAATGAAATAGAAACCAAAACCCACTCATGAGGGATCTGTCCTCACCAACTAATCACTCTCCTGCTCCCTCATCTCCTAATAACAATCTATGGACATAGGAATTTGGGGGAGGGGGGCGGGTACATGAACATTCAGTCCACAACAACTTCCTTCAGCCTTCTTGGTCATCTGCAGTGTGAGAGGTAGAGAATATGATTTGTGGAAGATGGAAAAGCTAGACAAATGCCAAGGTGAATGAGAAACCTCATCTCTGGACTTGGGTTCAGAGCATGAGGGCTCATAGGACACAGGGTGTATAAGCACAGGACACCACAGGGACACACTTGCTCCTTGCTAGCTTTGTGACCTGGGCAAGTTATTTTGTACCTCTGAACTCTGGGTTCTTAACTAAAAAGCTGGAATATAACCTTCCACATCCATATGATGTTTAAAAGTAAAATCCTTATAGCTAAATTCTATCCTTCTTTTTGAAAATTTTATTTGAAAGAGAATGTGCACATGCACCAGCAGGGGGAGGGACAGAGTGAAAGAGACAAGGAGACACCTGCTGACACATGGGGCTCATCCCCAGACCCCGGGATCATGACCTGAGCTGAAGCCAGGCACTTAACAACTGAGTCACCCAGGTGCCCCCAATTTTATCGTTAACAAAGCCATCAGGCAATATGTAATTATGTTACTATGCAATGACAATTTTAACAAGATGATCAAATTTTCTGCCAGTTTGCACCTTGTCTAGGATCAAGGTTTTCTTGTAACTGATACCTGAATGTGCCATACTCAAGTCTCTCAACCAAACAGGGTTGTACTTTCTTCTAGGATCATGACTAGAGAATCAGGGTCTTCTAAATATGACCATTTTAACTAAATAAACTATGTGGCAGAGAATGGGCTATGCTTGGGCTATTTCCTAACACTTTTCTACAGTTCATCAATAAAACAAAAAAATTACGTCATCTTTTTTGGAAAGCGGCGAATCGGATGTTACAGGCAATCCTTAATATTATTATAACTATTACATATTAATGATTATTGGTTATACATTAGCCTTGATGTATCTCGGTTTGACTCTCAGTCTCTACCTTTTTCAAACTTTCTCCAATTTCTGTTAAAATCCATGACAGCCGTTAAGTTTTGTTGCTATAGATTTTAAAAAAGATTTACACAACACGTTTGTTATCAATGCTTTATTGTTGAAAACAAAATTGAAATTCTCTGGCACATAAAACAATTATTTCTACAAAAGGAAAGCCTACAAATCTTGATAATTTATACAAATAACAGTTTCTCAAAAAATAAAACTTTAATTTAGTAAACTTGTCTTGTGCTCTATATTTTTAGCACTGTCTGCAATAATCCACCATAAATCCCTGAGCGGAGACATTTTTTTAACCGTGATCTTTAGTCCCCCCCAACCTCCCCCCATGTTGGTCAGTTACTAAGCCCAGCCCTGTAGTGAAAGGTGTCAGGGACATTTAGCTATTAAAGATCATGCATTTTATGACACAGGCCCAATTATTAATGCTACTTGGGAACTGGGTCAAAATGAAGTGCCTCTACTGTGTGCAATCAGCGAACCTATTAAGAACCAAGTGTGTGAAAGGAAGAACATGAACAACAAAAAGACATAAAATGTTGTTAAGACTAGGAAGTCATCATAGGTCAATAACTATTTAAATAAATAAAAATGTTAGACATTGAATTTATCTCTATATCCTTATATTAAATTCCTTATTTACTTTTTTTTTTTTTTAGCAATTGCCAATGCACTAGGAGATGAAAAATACACTTCAACCCACATTTTTGGTTTGACCATGGGTTTGCTGTTGTTAAATGTTAAATATCATTCTGAAAACACAGTGATTTAGTTATAATTTAACTTTTGGCCCCTTCCATGAAATGTCTATGAAATAATATACACATTAGGAAGGCCTTCTTATTAATGCCATTAACAGAGCTCTCTCACTACATCTGCCCTTCTTAAAAAAAACACTAATGCCATAGGAACACTACTTTAAATTCTTCATCTCACTTTACTCAGATATGTAGGAAAACATTTAAGATATGGAGAAAACATAAGATGATATATTTGCATGTCCAGCCTCCGTTTAGTGGGGATGCTGACCGATATTTACATGAAGTGTTAAAGGAAAGGAGAAAAAGCTAATTTTCAGTTGCAAAGAACTGACTTAATGAATCAAGTTTTGTTTTGTTATTTTGCTATGGTAGAATAATAAATAAATAAATATGCAGGGTACTCTATAGCTACTTTCTCTATGAAGTTGATAGTGAACTCATTTGCAAAGTTAATTTTTAGTAGTAAAGTTTCCAAGCCAAAAAAATGTTCGATAAATGTTTTTCTCTACTTCATTTTTACTTGTGTAATGATCACTGAAGTGGTTACTAATAGGTAAAGAAGTAAAATACCAGTATGCTAGTGAAATTAGTGTTCAACTGTGAAAAGCACTTGGCAGAAGACCTAGAAACACACGGGTTGATGCTATACTCTACTATCGCTTAAAACAGGTCATTTTTGATGTCTTAAAGGAAGAGCAAAACACAATAAAAATTACTCCTTAAAAACATCAACATTGCTGTTTAGGAACCCATTAGAAAGGGATTAGCATTTTATACCAACTCTTTGCAAAATATAAAATCATTGGCAGCCATTATGATACACTTTTTTGCACAGACTTGATTTTTTAGTCAGTAACATCTGGGAAGCACATAGCACCTTCCCTTTTGTCTAACAGCTGCTGGTTAGTTATCCGAACTAGATCACTTTTAAGCTCTTCAGATGTAATCCTTATATAAGCATGTGCATTAACCAGGAAGAGCCATTTCAAAAGCCTTAGAATTAATGCAATGAATTCTCCAAGGCAGTTTGGGGGAATATGTTGGCAACATTAAAATAAAAAATGCCTGCCAACACCTATAAGGTCTCCCCAACCCGTCCTGCAACACCAGTGTGAAACGTGGTTAGCTCTGCTCAGAACATGAAAAGCACATGCTGTCCAAAAGAAATGAAGACTGTGACATCCAAATCATAAAATGTTATGTGCAATAGTCAGGGAATAACTATAGATTCTGACAGATCCTGACGTAGTTTAAAAAAAAAATTTTTTTTTTCCTAAGTTTTAGAAATTGATAAGCAGGCTGTCCGGAAGAGGGAAGACAGCAGCATCAGGACAACTGGCCAGCTCACTGGGATTCACACCACACTTGAATCATTCCTATTAACACTTGATCTTAATAGTTTATCGGGCTGAACAGACCCTCTGACTTCCTCTCACAGTGTTTAAGGAACAATATAATTTCTAAATTAGCTTTCAAAAATGAGCAAAATTTGTAACTTAGATTCCCTCCCTCCTCCCCTCCCCGCCCCCACACCTCCCAATGCCATAAGATCCTGTTTTAAGTGCTCTGGTTTATAGTTCTATGGGTAACAATTACATCCTTCAGGAGGTTTCCAATGTTCCCCTTTTTGGTGTTAACGGCTGTGCCAACAGCAAAGTGAATACTCCCAGAAGTGGCAGTGACCTCAGTGACCTCTGCCCCCGTCTTGAAGTCCATACTAGCTCTTGTCATAGCACTGCTGGGAAGTTCTGTTCATTCATGAAGCCAGCTTCCAAATATGGAGGAGGGCGAGGTACTGCCCTCCAGTGTCAAGTCTTGGAAGTCTTTAAACCTTGCTTCTCCATGATATTCCACAATTTGCGGAGATTGGACTGCGTGATGACGTCATCTGGCTTGAGCTGCAGCGCCCGCAGGTAGTTGGCCTCAGCCTTCTGGAGCCGGCCATTGAGATGGAGAATAGCCCCCAGGTTCATCAGAGCTGCCGGATACTGGAACCAGAGAGAGGGAGGAAAATGATTAAGAGTCTTGTTTCGAGCTTTCCTTCATGGAAGACAAAAATCTTCATCCACTTATGCAAATGATTCCCTTATGTCTGGAGGCATTCTATGGAAGCAATTTAACAATTTATACAAATAGGGCAAGATAACTAGGAAGAAAAAAAAAAGTTTTCAAACAGCTGGTGTACTTTGTGCTTTAAACAGGGCAGGCAGCTTGAAAAATATTCTTCTTTAATGAGAAAGCATAGGTTACATATGAAAACCTAGTAACCTAGTCAGACTGTACTTTTCTGAGAAAAAAGGTAAAAATCCGACATTTTCAGATAAAACTGCGCTTTTTTCAACTCAATGCCAAGAAATATTAAGTTGGAAAACCTGATAAATCTACATCCACCCACTCTTTGTTTCCTCTCCTTAGCAATATCCCAGGCCACTTAGGCAAATATAAGTAAATAAGTTAAAAATTTGTAAAATCTTACTGTTTTCAGTGTAAAAACCCTGAAAAAAAATTCAAATGTAACCACTAACATCCTTTCCAAATCTAATCCAACTAGTTTAATGAAACAAAGATCTCCTTTTGAAGTCAATCTTTCAAACTTCTAATGGTGAATGTTTATTATAAATACAGCAAAATAACAATATACAAAAACTGATATAATATAGTACAGAAAAACGTAACTTCTGTAAGAAAAGTTTTATATTATTTGCTTAAAAGTAGTTGTGATTCTCCAGCACAAAATTTTTTGTAATGTGTGATATTTGCAATAAAAAACTATCATATGAAAGGCCAAGTTAAAAAAAAATATATATATATATGAGTTATGTACCATTAACCTAAAACAACAGTCTCCAACCCCAAATTCTCAGACATTCATTAACAACAAAAAAGTTCTTCCCAAAGGAAAAAAATACTTTGCTTCCTATCTACAAATAAAGGCTGTTCTGCTCTTGTCTTATTGCTGGAACTTTCTGGCTAACAGAGCAGCTAATATTTTGGCAGTTACAGAAATGCATATTTCAAATATCAGATAAAACTAAAAATGTTTATGCTAAGACTGTGTTTTCATTTTACAGATGGTGTCAACTATTAATTGTCCTGGCAACTCTGTGATGCAGTGTAAAATAATTCACAATTATTTTTACAATTCAGTATTTTCACAAAATGTGTGCATTTTTCAGCTAAATTCAAGTGACTCCACTCTTTACTGTGAAAACAATTATTTTTGAACCAAAAACAATGCTGGGGGGCAGGGCTGAATAGCTCAGAATAAACCAACTGGAAAGAGATGATCAGATTTGGATTTTAAGAGGTCTGGATTTGAATTCTTGCTCAACCACCGACTGTGATCTTGGTGAGGTCCGCTATCATATTTTTCCTCCTTTTATTCTACTTGAGGTATACAGCACATGCCTATTTATGATTTTTATGTGTTATACATACTTACAATTTTTATTTCAATGGCTACATAATGTTTCTGGATATATAGCAAAATTCTCTCAAGTCCTCAACTACGGGGCATTATTTTCAAACTTTTCTACATCCTTTTTTTCTTTTCCAAAAATAATATTGCAAATATAAGCTATGCCTGACCTTCAAAAAACTTTTTGGTCAGGATGACTCCATACTTATCAAGGAAAATACAGATGGTCAATTTCTAATTTTAAGTCTTAGTCCAAATAAACACAGCTCTAAATTACATGTACAATGAAGCTCCACCCTGGGAACCCAAAATAGCACCACCTACTCTATCTTCCCAAAAGAACTCTGTTATCATTCTGCCCGTTATTATCTTGAGTTTCTTGATGCCTTACAGGGCTTAGCACAACTATCAATAAACAGCGACTACACTAATGGCAAAGTGTGTTCACAATCTGAATTACTAGAGATGCTAAGTAGATAAAATGTTTAGACTTCCGCTATCCTGAGTGGGAAGAGAGGATATGGGGAGGGAGGACCCCAGTTGGAGACCATTCCTGGCTAACCAGAAATAGAAGAGACCCAGGGACGGGGGCTGAAAGAAACCAGATGGCTCTGTGGGGTAGTCATTATTTCTTGAATCGCTTTAGTTATCAAAGTATCCGTGCCTCAGTATAATTACAATTCAAGGGATTATTAAAAACACTCAAAAGTCACAGAGTCACAAAGCCTTGCTTCCAGTGCCAGCTCTGCCTCAGTACCGTGTGCACTTAGACAAGCTGAGTGAACATTCGAGACCTCAGTTTCTTCCAGAAACGGGATGATAACAGTACTCGCTTTGCAGAATTGCTGCTGAGATTACATAAGTATACAATATTATGGGCTTTTCCCTCTTCTCCTCTGTCTCCTTATCATCTCAAAAACATAAAACGGAAACTCCTGCCAGTGACCACGGAAAGCCAATGCTGTGGATCTGTGGCCTGGCTCTACCACCCTTCCCAGCTCCGTGGCCTTTCTCAGGCTAAAGCTGGAAGGGAGAGATGTGAAAACGCATGGTGAAATAGGCTTCACAGCCTGGGTTCTTCTGTCCCCGGAACACTTTGAAGACACCTCCCTACCATCAAATGATGAAAAGGGAAAGCTGAATATCATTCTAGAAAAAGCACAATTAGGAAGTTTGTCATCAAAATGAGTTCTGGATGCGAATTATAACAGCTTTTTGGGAATAACTTCAATTTTGCATTATCCATCCTAGCATGTTATTCATTAAACAAAAAATAATAAAAAATTGACATTAGGAAGTTAAACAGAGCCCATAAAAGTTTACATATACTCACTGTGTTCTGTAAAGAGTAAAAATCCAAGTAAACTAAAAATGTATACATTTAAGAACATAATATTTTTAAGCAGCTAGTGATTTCTATGTTTAGGTAATAACATTTTGGTTTGAGTATGTCTATCTTACTAGAATAAAAAAGATTTTTATTTTAAAAACCTACAAACACCTATCATTATGCAATGCTTTTTATAGGGACACCTGAGTGGCTCGGTCAATTAAGCATCTGCCTTCAGATCCAGTCCTGATCTCAGAGTCCTGGGGCTAAGCCCCGCATGGGGATCCCTGCTTGTCAGGGAGCTTACTTCTCCCTCTGCCTGCTGCTTGCCCTGCTTGTGTTCTCTTTCTCTCCGACAAATAAACAAATAAAGAAAATCTTAAAAAAATAAAATGAAACATCACGATAGCTTCTTGGTTGAGTGAGTGGAAACTGAGGGAAATTGCATGTATGCCCAAACATGACCCAAGTAACAGGTTCCACTGCCTTAGATAACAGCTTGAAAGTGTCAACAGTAATTTTGACATAAACAGTTTCATGTGTTTGTTAAAAATTCACAAATAAAACTAGATATAAGTTACTTTTTGTTATATGGTTGTTTTCTTTCTTCAAAGACAAGGCATCTCAGCAGTGAACAGTGGTAGCTTACTGGATGCCCAAGGGATTGAATGCCTGTACATCTTCTGGCTTGGCCTCTAGTTCAGGGAGAAGCCTCAGCATCCCCTGGGAGTTTGGCAGAAATGCAGAATTTCAGATACCAACTAGCAAATCAGCAACTGAACTTTAAAAAGATCCCCAGGTGTTTTGCACACTCATTACACTTTGAGAAGCAGTGTCCTAGAGGTTATTTCCTGATCTTAACCTCAGGTCATATTACTGTCCAACTTTCAAGTTTCATATGGGAGGATGAAGTCCCTTACAGAACAAAAAATTTCAGATCAAATGTCTTTTCTCCCACGAAGTAAATTCTTTTGGTCATGCCACTATTTACAGTAGTAAATGTTCAAGTGAAACTTCATTAACAGAAGCTGTAAGTGACTAAATAGTAATAGACAGGAGGGGGCATAAAAAGCCTTTTGATAACCAAATAGGAGCATGTATAAGTTTGTGAACAGAATTAAAGACTCCGTAGCCACATAACTGATAGGCAAGAGGTCCAGGTGACTGGCTGTCTGATGATACAGTGATGTTGTTTCTCTCTGCCTGCTGTGACTCATGGGCTGAGGAACAGAAACCCAACCACAATGGCTGATGTCTTCCCTCACACACATCTTTTATTAAAGACAGCCGATGAAATTTTCAGCATGTTAACAAAGACAGTCAGCAGCTTGTAACCCAGTAAAATGGAGCTTGTAGTTCCGTACAACAAATGATACTGCCTCCCACTTCACAGACTAGAAAGGAGAACCAGACCTTTCTCATTTCCTTGAAAAAGACAGATGCTTTACATCAAAAGGGCTGACTGGTAGCCATGCCGAGGCAGGAGATGACGGCTTTTCAAGTCTCTGGGGAATTATGACTTTATGGTTACTGGACTGTGGTCTTTGCCTTCTTTCTCCAACATTGGAGGAAATAAGCAAAATTCAAGTAATAGGTGTATAATGGGGTAGGGCAGAGCAAAGGCAAGATTATGCAGGTCTGATTCTAGTCTAACAACTTTGAGGCTCCCAAGGAATTCAGGTGAGCTCACAAGCTATCCTGAGCACACGGGATTAGTAGACAAAGTTATTTTCCTGACCTTTGCCTATTATGTAGTCTTGGAGACATATCTATGGAGGAGGAATAGTAAAATCATATGGGCAATTAGGATTGGGCACTCATGTTTCCACTGAGAACAGGACTAAAATGTAGAACTTTGAAGAGAGAATTTGGGTAGAACCTAAAAAATGGAAAAGAGCTTAGTTGAGATGGTCTGATGAGGCAGGAGTTGGAAATCTACACTACAATTGGCTCTTTTTTTTTTTAAGATTTTATTTATTTATTTGACAGACAGAAATCACAAGTAGGCAGAGAGGCAGGCAGAGAGAGGAAGGGAAGCAGGCTCCCTGTTGAGCAGAGAGCCTGATGCGGGGCTTGATCCCAGGATCCCCGGAACACGACCTGAGCCACAGGCAGAGGCTTTAACCCACTGAGCCACCCACGCGCCCCAACAATTGGGTCTTCTTATCCCATTAGTGCCTGTGAATCACTTCCCTTTGGCGAGGGTAAATCAAGAGGCAACAGAAGCTTTGAAAAAGAGGAAGATAGAAATATTTGACCCATATTCCTATTTTATAAATCTGTTTATTTCCATTTAGAGTGTTGCTGAATTCATCCATATAGTCGTATATTTACTGTTGTATGAACTAGATAACTTTTGAGGAGGAATTTCTGAGGTTAGTCTTCTCCAGCTACTAATTAAGACACTAAATTTGGGGGATGTTTTCAAGATAATCACCTTTAACTTCTGAATATAATTTGCAAACTTAAATGACTTTTCCAGGCTGTTTTTAATGGATTCTCTTTTTTTTCAAATAGTTACTAACTTAACGAAGGCTACATGCTATCATTCAACTGTATTCATTCAGTTGAAATTGCTTACCCAACTGAATTTATTGGCACAGTAATAGTACCTTAATGCTTAAAAAGTAATGGTATAAACTTAAAAAAGAACCATATTCATGAAAAAGAGTATTTACACATAATTTTAAAGGATTTCTTTCTATTTATTGTGCCTTGTACAGGTAGATATTTAGTAAGTAATTACTGAATTAAAGATTATCAGTCAGTCTTATGAAGAAAAATTATCCAAGTTTTGATAACTTATTCCTGCTCTGCTCCAATATCATTCCTCCTCCTCTGTCTCACTGGCATGCTTAACAGTCAATGCCAAACTAGAAACCTGAATAAATTATCCTTGATTCCTTGTCTTTCTTTCTACTGACACATATATATGTACATCCAATTGTTTAATCTTGACAACTTTACCCAATTATCTCCCTTCAATTTGTCTTCTAATTCTTCTTGGTCCTTTTCTCCTTACTTGTTTTAAGCCCTAATCACCATTTCTTAGATTATTTAAATAAAATTATTTTGAGAAAGAAGAATAACAAGTGAACAGGTAGTTGAACAGATTAACAGGTGATAGATTAAATGAATGAATGAACACATGAGTAAAGCCATGTGCAGGGTTTTTACTATAAATATTATAGGTACACAAACAAAACCTTCAGAGAATACAAGAAAAACTGTGTACTTGCCTAACAAATGAAACTTCATAAAGACAACACAAACCCCCAAATATCTCTTGCTATCATACTACTGAACTCACCCCCATTCTCCCAAGAAAACCACTATCCTGAAGTTGGTTATTATTCCAATACATTTCACACTTTTATTTTTTTTGTAACCATAATAAATGTATGATCTTCTATAAGTTTTGATTTCATAAATTGGTCATCATTCATCATGAGATGTCATCTCGCCAAGCATACACAAGAAACCTGGATTTTTGCTCATCATTTTGTTTTTCAGATTTATCCATGTTGATATATGTAAGGTTCAGTTCATTCATTCCATTGAATGACTACCCATTCTCTTAAGGATGAACTTAGAGACTCTTTAAAAGAAGACTGCCATCCATATTCTTGTGGCTATCTCTACACATACTTAATGGGAGAGTTTTGAAGATTGGACCTGCTGGATCACAGAGGATCTGCAACTTTGGCAGATGTTACCAAATTCTTCTTCAGTGTAGTTGTAACAAATGCATCAGCATCAACATGTAACAGGGGTTCCTTTATTCCATCATCCTTAATGATACTTGACATTGTCTGACTCTTTAATTTTTACAAATTGAAAATGGTAAAATACTATCTTATTCTGTGTTTGACTTCTTTTCCCTGATTACTACAAAGGCCAATAACATTTTTGTGTTTATTAGCTTTTCCCTTTTCTTTTCAGTGGTCCACCTGTTCTTTAACAATTAGACGGAATTTACCCAGGCTGAAGTTTTAAATGGATTCTCACTGTTTTTCAAATAGTGAATAACTTAACAAAGGCTACATTCTATCATTCAGCTGTACCCATACAGTTGAAATTGCTTACCCAATTGAATTTACTGGAGCAGTATGCGTGGGCACCTACACGGTGGTATTTGAAAGGGAATTACACGGAGCTCCCACCACCTCAAAACAGCCCCAGATAGGACTGTCTGGTCTAGTGTTTTCCTGGTCAGTCACTTTCCCATGACGGGCAATCGGATAAGCGCTGTTTCTAAGATGAAAAATCGTTATGCACAAAATGGAAAATCCTCGATAGAGGTGCACTTTCAGTGTGGGTGGGAAGATGACAGAAATCTAGGCAGTAGAGAAGAGCCACAGGATCCAAAATGATGTCTCGCAGCAATGCTGGGGAATCTTGGATGACATGTGGGTGAAGACTGGCAGCTCCTAGTTAGCCCCACACAGAACTGACTTTTCTTTATGGCCTGTTTCTCTGTCTTTATGTTCTTGCTGGCTTCCTTATTACCTAGCTTTCTTAGGGACAAGAAAATTTAAAGCAAACAGTATGCTTCATATTCTCCCTCTCTTTATCACCCTCCATTTTTATTGCCACTGTCTCTTATATACCATCTCATCTGTTCCTAAATTCTGTCAGTCTCCTTTTGTCCTTCCATCTTCAATTCTTGCTTTGCCCCAATCTATCTCCCACTAGACCATTTGTCTTTTCTAAATACAAGCAGGGTTTCAGAGGGTCAACCTATGCCTACAGCAAAGAATTCACACTCTTCAGCTCAGTGCAAAGAAACCGATTACTACATGGCACCCAAAAGAATCCCTCAATATACCCACTGAGTGAATCACGTGAAACATCTATTTCTGCCATGTGCAATTTTGAGCATCATTTTTTATCAGACTACTTCCTGACAAAGCCCTTCTTCCATTTTCTTTCCAGCCAACTTCTCATTAAAAAAAAAAAAAAAGAGTTTAACAATCTCTTATTCATAGCTTACTTCTCTATATTCCCATAATACTGTCTACATACATTAATTGCAACACTTACCACAATGAATTATATCTACTTGTTAAAAGCATCTGTCTTCTTTGCTGGATGGAGAGTGAAACAGTCAGTGAATTTATTTTAACTGTCTTTATAGTGCTAGTGCCAGGCTCTGGCATATGAAAGAAATTCTCAATGAACGCTTGCTAAAAGAAGAAAAAAAAAATTTGATTTAGCAGAAAGAGCTGACCTAGAAGAGGTGAATTCTAGCCCAATCTCAAAGTAACTTAATAAACATTTTTTAAGCTCCTACTATATGTCGAGGTTGCTGTCAGACACTCTAGGAAAGTGCCAAACAAGAAAGTATTTTTTTAGTCTGTATACACTCTTAGCTAACTTTATGCACATTTGGCACTTATCGCAAACCGTTTATGCTCCTCAAATTTATGAGGTCCATGTAACTGTTATCCATTCATTGTTCTAAGTATTGTTCTAAGCACTACAGGAGACTTCACAGATGGGTTCACTGCCCTCAAGATGTTTATAGTCTAGAGCATGGATACAAATTTTTCTTCTACAGAGAGGAATCAGAGATTTCTAGAAGGGTGAGCTGTGAAGGAGAGGGGAGATTACTTCCTTATGGCTGTGAGGCTATTAAACAAGATGAATTGTCAGGTTGCTTCTAGTCTTTGATTCTTCCAAAATGAGAATGGCATATAAACTTTTGAAATTGTTTGTCACATCAAAATCAACTTATTACTTTTTAGAAGTGTTTTCAGCGAACTGCTGAGAACAGAGCCAACAATGGACAGAAGCCCTAATAGAGAAGAGTCTGTATTTCAATTAGTTCGAGATTAAGATGTCAACAGTGAGAGCCATGCTGTAACCTTTATGAGACCAAATAAAAATGGGCCCAAAAAATCATATTAAAGAATGAAATACTGATAGAGTAAACTAAAAGATCTGCTACAAAATTCTGTGATAAGACAAAAAATCCACATGCACTGCTACGGTCTCAATTCAGAAATGACAGTTCTTTGTAGTCATAATTTGACTACAATCATATTTTGAATAAAGTATCTCTGTAAAATGATTTACCAAACTGTACACATAGCAAGGGAAAATAACATGGGGGATTTAGCAATGGCAAGGCAAATTCTGACAGATAATAGAAATGATTCATTGTGATTCTCAGTTTCAACACAGTATTTGTGTTTTTGAAATAGGTTTGAATAAAACAGAAGAGGTACAGGTGACAAGCAAGACACAACGCTGTATTAAGGGACTAGTTTCTGTATCTCAGTGACATATTTTATCCTGTGTGCTCAATCCTTCTCTCCTACATCTGCCCCATCCCAGCGGGTGTTGCAAGAATGCTCATTTAACTTTTATGATGGGTGTGACTGCCACAATGTGGAGTGCTATTCATTTCTATGGCAATCAAAATGCCAAAAGCTGTGGTTTGGGGGATAGCAAACAGTGATTGTAACAGAGTCATTTCAAAGGTGGTAGTTATTGCTAACAGAATTTAAAGTGCATATACTAAATTAAGACTGTAACTCAGAAATTCTTCTTCACTGGAGATGATTCTATTTCAAAGACAGGTTTTCCTGATGTCCTTAATTTCCTAAGAACATCTCTCACATGATCCAAACGGGAAGCTTGGATTTCAGGCCACCTAAGTGTCACTCATGGCTTTTATAAAAGGCAATCAGTACGCTATTTATCTTGATTGGCAATAAGCACGTAGTTCATCATTTGAAGTAAAACTATAAATAAAAGTTCTACGTAAGTGAGAAAACATATGACTTAAACTGCATGCAGATTAGAAGAATGAAAATAAGTAGAATTTAGTGAAGGTTAAAAACCCTAAAGGAAGGAAATCTGGGAAAGAATCTGCACAACAGGCAAAATCTATCTGAAATACACCAAGAGCCATCTCTGCCCTTACGAATGCGGATATCTGCCACGAAAACCTACAGCATCTTCTTTCCCTTTTCTTTGAACCAAATTCCTTGTCTGTTTCCAAATGTGATTTAAGCAACATAATTCACTCTACACTTGATTCGTTTCTTTTTTGGCATGAAGGGGAGGGAAGAACATGTGCATGCTTTCTCAATCATAACGGTATCACGCAGAAGGATTTCCAGCTGTATGGGGAATCCACATGCGTATGTGTGAAGCGTGAGTTTGAATATATCTAATAAAATGATGCTCATTCCAAGGAGTTGAAACACGTCCCTGGGGTAATTATGTTGTTATTAAAATGTATCTCAGAGATATGCTGGAAGTTGAGATTTGAGTTTATAATACTTAAGAACTTAATTGTCATGAGAGAGAAAAGCTGAGAAAAACATTTTTTTTTTTAAGATTTTATTTATTTATTTGACAGACAGAGATCACAAGTAGGCAGAGAAAGAGGAGGAAGCAGGCTCCCTGCAGAGCAGAGAGCCCGATGCGGGGCTCGATCCCAGGACTCTGGGATTATGACCTGAGCCGAAGGCAGAGGCTTTAACCCACTGAGCCACCCAGGCGCCCCCATTTTTTTCTTTTTTTGGAGGGACTGGCTTTTTTGCCATGTGAATGGATCATCTGATTTTTTTTTTCATCTAATTTTTTTTTTTTTTTAACACAATGCAGCAAGAGCTATAGACATACTACATTGAGTGTTGAGTTTAAGAAGTTGATGGGCACTGGGTGTTACATGCAACTGATGAATTACTGAACTCTACATCTGAAACTAATGATGTACTGTATGTTAGCTAATTGAATTTAAATACAAAGAAGAGACATACTACATTGACAAAATCCAAGTTACAACTGGGGTAAAGATCAACAGATGCCATGACAATCAAATTCAGGAAAATGTTTTTAAACTATGTATGTATCACTTCTCCAACTGACCTCTTTTTTTTTTTTAAGATTTTATTTTATTTATTTGACAGAGAGAGATCACAAGTAGATAGAGAGGCAGGCAGAGAGAGAGAGAGGGAAGCAGGCTCCCTGCTGAGCAGAGAGCCCGATGCGGGACTAGATCCCAGGACCCCGAGATCATGACCTGAGCCGAAGGCAGAGGCTTAACCCACTGAGCCACCCAGGTGCCCTCCAACTGACTTCTATGTTTGTCAATCAAGAGATGTGATCAGATGGAAGTCAACTGAGAGATTCCACTTTGCATATTGTTGAAATGACAAATTCCTGAATAGGCCTTATTGAAAATAATCATTAAAAAAACCAAAACATGGAAATGAGCATGTCAGAGACCTCAAAACAGTAGATTAAATCAAATTTAGAGTAGGCATACGTGCTTTAAAGATGAGTAAGACGTTTTTTTCCTTTGACAAAGCAGATAGAGTGAAGAAGCAGGATTCATTCAAGGGTGACAGTGTCATTCAGATCAATCACATTTCAACATGACATTAGAAGGCAGTAACTGTCCACCCACAGAATGAATATGAAGAAATATATTTCACAAAGAGAAGTGACCATAAGCTTCACACGCACAGCAAGTGGAAAGTTTTGTTAACACTCTCAGTTAGGATGACCAGATCAAACATAACAAGCAGGGGTAAAGCAATTCCTACAGAAACTATAAATCTTTCCAGGGACTGAAAATAAAATGTAAACACACTGCCTGATGCCTGGCATTCTATTTGCACTTTTATAGGACCAAGACTTTGTTGATACATGTTTGGAAAAATAGTGATGCAAGGTCTTCACACATCATTTCAGAAAATATTCCATCAGGACACACCAATCAAGGTGAAACCATGCTGACTCCAAGCCAATACACTTGCCAAAGTGTCACACTTGCTGAAAATGTAAAAATAAACATGGCTTGTGTGTATCTAAACTCATGGCAAATCAAGACAGGTTGAGTGGCAGAACTTCTGCCTCTCACACAGTATAACCTCACATAGTACCCTCAAAATCTCCACATTCAATTACAAATTTTGTCTTTATTTTTGAAATGTTCATACCCAAAATTGCTACATTCAGACTGTATCAATCATCTAATTTCAAGCCTGTACAGTTAGCACATTTTTATATCTTCAAGATGGTTTTAAAGATGGGCTTGATGACATTTTTCTGCATAATAGCTTTCTAAATTGTATATGATATGATTTTGTATTGCCTTTACCTACTCTACCAATGTCTTATCTTTTCTCTGAAAAATCCTTTTTTAAAAAATGCTACACCCTTACTTTCTTGCCTCCCTTCCTTGATCTATTCAGTTAATATAAAACAAAGAACCAAGCAAATAACAAACAGTCAATAAAGCAATCACACAGATCCAGAGTCCAACCAATTGCTGGCCTCAGATCTACTTATTGGATTCTTATTTATTCTTATGCCACAAATAATAACCCAAATGAGACCTGAAGAAGGAAGAACAAGATAAAATATTTTGAACCCAATGACTGATACTCATATGCTAACTCTGATTTCTTGTAGACTTATCTTCCATACTGAGCTAGGGAACCAAAATGATTATGTGATACATGCCAACTATAGTTATAAAGTCACACAGTAATACATTTTTACCTCCTCAAAAAAACATCATTTTGCATTGGTAATACAACAACCTTGAACAGTGATCTGATATTTAACTGCAGAAGAACTTAGTCACGTATCTCTTCTATCAAGGATTCATGTTGAACAAGTAAAACACAAAGGTCTTTTCTAGAAGTACAAGAAAGGCACAGCTTTTTAATTCTTCCATATAAGAAACCAGAAGCAAGATCTTTTTCTGTTATTACATGTTAGTTATTCTTAAAACAAATTATCTTATTAATACTTAGCTAACTAATTAAGTTGTAAGCCATTTATCTCATAAATGTTTAATGTCCATTACACATAGTAATTAAATCCAATTTCGGTATCTTGAAATGGCTCACAGAAATTAAGCTATGCTCTAATGCCTATAATTTAACAATTTTATTTACTTCAGTCAAAGACAGAAGTTGAAGAACTTTGTTTACTTCTTTGGTTCATCTGAGAGAAGTAGGAATGAAATGGTAATTGTAAAGTCAATATTTGTAGGAAATTGAGTCCAGGATGCTTTGGAATATGATCATTTATAGCAGCCATGTGGAAAAGCAGCCTCCAACAGAGAAGCAGGAGTACCTTTGGCTAATCTATAGGTCTGTTTAATGCCAGAACCTGGGGAACAATGGGAAGCCAGAAAGTATGTATGGCCATCCCATGAAAAGGGGAATGGATGTATGAAGCTATCTCCTACTAAATAAATGGGATTTAGGGGAGATGAAAAAATTATTTCTAACAAAGAAATAATAATGAAGAATTTAATGAGAAAGTCATGAATGGACCTTTTGCAGGCTGCATATGGTTAAAATGCTATCTTAGAATCCTTGAAACTATAACTTCTAAAATAACTGAGTTCTTCAACTATCTCATCCCTTATAGCCAATCTTATTTCTTTTCAAAATATAATTTTTTCATTCATTCAAAATCTAATTTTTGAGCACCTACTTTGGGAATTCAGCAGTACACAAAACAGTTAAAAGTCCTGTGCCCCATGGAGCTTATATCTCATTTTAAGACACAGATAATAAACACAAAAAATAAGCAAAATATATAGTATATTATATTGTGATATGTGAAAGGATAAAAAATACAGCAAACATAAGGTTGAAGAAAGGTATGTGAGGAGGCTGGTCAACAAACCATAGCCTTGGAGTCATATCCAGCCCAGCCCTTTTACTCAAGAGGAAGAATAATACCTCACAGCACATGAAAATTATATAAAACTCTAATATCAACGCTCATAAATAAAGTTTTATTGGAAAATAGCCACATTTAATCATGTATGTATTGTCTACAGCTGCTTTCATGCTACAAAAGCACAACCGAGTAGCTGCAACACAGACGTATAGCCACAAAACCTAAACTATTTACCGCTTGGTCCACTCCAACAAAAGCTTGCTGAACCCTCATATACAATATTAAATAAGAAGACCTCTAAAGGTCTTAAGAGAAGACAGCATTTGAGTGTACAACTAAGGAAGGCAAGGGAGTAAACAGCACAAGAAGTGACATGGTCTGCCATGCTTTGAATGTTGTTTTGAAAGCAGACTAATGAAGGAGCTGACTGCAGTATTCTCGATCAACAGTGATGTCGAGGTCTTTGACAAGAATAGCAGCAGTGGAAGTTGGCCTTTGCAGTTAGAAGAATGTAGCAATTGCTGCAATGGGAAAGACCATGGGACAAGAAGGCATGGGAAGAAGACCATGAGTTCAATTCTGAACTAGTAGCTTGGGGGGGGGGGGGGTCTGTACCAGTACAGATACTAAGTAAACACTGGGTAGATTAGTCTGGAGTCCGAAGAAGAGATCTCAGCTGGAGATTTAAATTTGGGAGCCATCAGTATATCAATGCTATTTAAAGCCATGAGAGGGGATGAGATTCTGAGAAAGTGATGATACAGAGAATAACAGGTCAAGAAAAAAGAAAAAAAATCAAGGTCAAGAGATTGGATGGCTGGGAAAGAACAAGCCAGGGGATGAAGGTTAAGAGGAACCAGAGCTAAGAATCTGGAAACCAAGTGAAGAAAGTGTTTCCAGGAGGAATGAGTAATCATCTGTGTCAAATGCTACTGATAGGACAAGTAAAATTAGAACTGAGAACAAATGGATTTAATGTTGTTGAGTGCTGTTCCAGTAACTTTGACAAGAACAGCTTTGGTGACATCACTGGAGAAAAAGCCTGCCTGGAGTAGGTCCAAATGAAAATGGAAAGTTACACTATAAAGGGAAGGAGGAAAATGGAGTGGTAGCTAGAGGCATAAATTGGTTTGAGAGGCTTTTTGTTTTTCAATTTGGGGAGAGATAACATCATGTTTAAATGCTGATGGGATATTTCAGTAGAAAGGAGAAATTTTTTAATACAGGAGAGACAGTGAAAGATAGGGAGAGTGACAGAGAGGCAAGTAACTGTAGGACTCTTGTCCTTCGATAGTTAAGGACAGAGGCATCTAGTGAAGAAATGAAGAGGTTGATTTAAGCTGGAAGTAGAGACAGTTTATAACAGTAGGAAGAAAGGTATCATTTAAAGGCACAAATGCAAATAGATGGTTAGATGGGGGGATGGAGGTTTGTAAAAGTTCTGATTACTTCTGCATTCTCGATGAAAAATGATGCAAAGCTGTCAGTTGAGTGGAATGATGAGGAAAAAGATGTTGGAAATCTTAGATGCGAGAGTAGAATACGAGGGTATCTAGAAAACTATCAAGACAGAATGGACTAGATAATAACATGACTGCCACCCAGCACTGAAGGCTCACTTGAGGCCCGTGATACTGAACTTTATAGTGAGTTGTGTTTTTCTCTAGCTATGTTTAGCTTCAAGTAGCAGACATGGAGCAGGGAGAGAGGGATGTAGCCAGGTGTCGATTTGGTCAAGTATGATGAGATAAAAAGAAGCAAAGGAATGATTACCATTACCATGACTGATCTTCGAGTTTATTTAAATAAGAAGGTATGTGAGGCATAATGTGGTCAAGGACATTGAAACACTGGTGATTTAATGGGTTGTAGATCCTGGCTATGGGCTGAAGCATTTGGGATGTTCGTGCCACAGCTGGAGGTGGTACTCAGGTCATGGGATGTTTGAATGAAATTGCTGAGTTATAGAAAACAGCAACCAGGCAAGAGGGCTCCCTTAGGAGACCAAAGTTGGTAAAGTATTTCAAGACTGGAAAAGTGATAGATGATGTGGGCAGAAGAGGAATACATGGGAGTTTTATGGGGATTAGATTCTAGGCATGGTGGACGACCTGTGAGAACGGGGCCTTTTGGGGTGATTAAGATGATCTTGACTATAGCAAGGAGAACACAATACAACAGCTTTTTTAAACAAATACTAGTGAAAATAGGCTTTAGTTAGGATAACTGTTTTAGTAAAGTTAGGTTTCTTAAAGATATAGATAAATAAGATGTGGGATATACATACAATGGAATATTACACAGCCATAAAAAATAAAATCTTGCCATTTGTAATAACGTGGTCGGAACTAGAAGGTAAGTGCTAAGTGAAATAACTCAGAGAAACAGAATTATCATATGATCTCACTGATATGTGGAATTTAAGAAAAAAACAGAGGCACACAGGGAAAGAGAGGAAAAAATAAAACAAGAAAAATAAAAGATATTCTCCACTTGTTAACAACTAACTTTATGCATTAAAGTAGCTATTATTTAAGACTCTGGAACTTTCACCAAGAAAGCAAACAAGGCACCAAAACATGTCCCAAGATGTTTCTAATAATTAACACATTTCTTAATTTTGTTATTAGATTGTTCTAGGAGCTTTGCAGTTCACGTTTTATAATCTTATTTTTCTCTGAAAAAATAAATAAATAAATAAAATATAATCTTATTTTTCCTTGTACTTCAATAGCTAGCTAAAAGCAATATTGATCACATTTTTATTTGGTGTCAAATTCATAGCATTTAATAGATGAAAAATAAATGTCTATGTTAAGTAAATTAAAAGAACCATGGATTTAACATGATAACCAGAAGTATTATTTTATAGTTACAAACTAACTTCAGTATTCAGTGTGGTGATTCAAATAGTGATTATCTCTTGTGGGGAGAGACAAGGGGATGAGATAGGGAAGAAGCACCGACGTAGACGGAAGTTATTGGCGATGGTTAGTTTCAGAGTTCCAAGGAGTGTTCCATGATGTTCACAAGCACAAATTTCATTGTTTATTATGCATATTTACTTACATAATATGTTACTATATTCTATGTGTTTAGATACTAAATTTGAAATGTATTGTAATACCATGCCTCTGTTGGGCTCCCCCATTGGCATAAGTCAAAAAAAAGTCCCATACACCCAGGGAAAAATTTCCCTTCTGCCATATATCTTTAGCCGAAGTCAAGTGGGGACAGGTGAATAAGATGCTGCATCATCCTAGGCCCCAACATGAAACACACAAAAATCATCAGTCATTAGATTATATAACATTCATTCATTCAGACTTATATCCATGTTTGCTGTTTTATTTGCTTGCCGCTCCTTCTTGTATCTTAGCTTCTCCTTTTGGAATTTCTATTCTTCCTAAAGCAGATGCTTTTAGAAAATGTTTATTTAGTAAAAGATTATTGATGGTAATATTTTTCAATTTTTGATTATATAATGTGTCTTTCGACATTGTTGAAAAATATTCTCAGATGCTAAGAGAGTATTACAGAAATTTTCTTTTAACGTCTTTTTTTTTTTAAAGATTTATTTATTTGACAGTAAGAGATAGAGCAGGAGGGGAGTGTAGAGGGGAGAGGGAAAAGCACACACCACCTTGCACAGGAACCTGATGTGGGGCTGGATCCCAGGACCCTGGGACAACGACCTGAGCTGAAGGCAGATGCTTAACCATCTGAACCACTCAGGTGCCCTTTCTTTTAACATCGTAAGGAGATTATTTCATTATCTTGTGTCTTTCAGGGTTGTGTTAATTTTATGTGTTCTTGTTTAAATTAGCATTCCTTCATATGTAATTTTTCTTTCTGGTTGCTTTTAGGTTATAATCTTGCCTCTGGTTCCCTATAATATACAATGCTGAGCCTGCATACAGATTTCTATTTATTTATTCAATTTGGGATATATTATATCATCCTAGAAAATTCTGGGATATTCACTATTCTGTTCTCAATGTCTGGGTTCTGAACAGAAATACCTATTCTCATTGTATTCTCCAGTTTTCTTAACTTCTCCTTCATATTCCTCATTTTTCTTTTCCACATGGCATTCTAGGTAATTTGCTCGCATGTATCAATTTCATTTATATTCTCATTTGTCATTAACCTGTTATTTAATCTAACCTTTGAGCTTTGATTTCAAGAATTCAAGACCACTCCACTATTTCCTAACTATGTCATACAGAGCTATTCTGTATTCTGTTTCTGACATTTCAGTATCTGTAGTCTTTGAAGGTCGTGGTGGTTACTTCCTTTTTGTTTTCTTTAACTAATTAATTGTCTGGTCTTAATCTGAGGAGTCCAGAAAGCCTGAATTGGGGATGCTTTTCTCCAGAGAGGATGTGCATCTACAGATAGAGAATCTGACCAACCTAAAACCACCACATTCTGCCTTGAAGGTCCTGATTCAATTATAAGCCCTGTTTCACTGCACTGGTGCAGGCACAGATTCATTAACCAGAAGGCAAGGCTGCTAAGGGGCTCCAAGCTCAGGATAACCCTGCTCCTACAGGTGACTTGCCATGCAGAATCCCAAAGTCCAGTTCATAGTTTCCTTTCTTTCTTTCTTTTGTTTTGTTCTTCATCCCCATTCCCTCTTTGGAAGTGTAGTTCTTACCTCCTCCTTGAAAGCCCAACAGTATTTCAGAAGGAAAAATATTATTCTATCCTCTACCTGGGGAGAGAATTTCTAAGGTCTGCTATGCTGACAAGAAGTAAAAGTCTTTGTGATTATAAAAGTCACTGAAATTTTGACAGTTTTAAGAACTGACTTCAAAATTCAAGAGCATATGAATGAAGAGCTGGTCAATAACAATTACATAGTCTGTGTCCTGTATGTAACACCAGTCTAACTTACAGGGGAAGGAAAGGGGATCTTGCTCTTAGAATGTTTTCAAATTCAAGGGAAGGGAGGCAGCGGCAAATACAGATAAGCAACATCAACAAAACCGTAGAGAGAAACACTTCGACATCCTCCTGGAATGTTACCCACTTTTGGCAGGACTCTACTCTGTTTAGCTTATAATCGAGAACCACTACACAACCCACAGTTTATTTATCAAAAGTATGTAGTGCTTTAAAAAAAGTACATAGCGCTTTTCTTATAAAGAGCACCTATCATCGTGGGCATAAAAGGCACAGCATAGGAAATGAGGTCAGTGGTATTGTAATAGGGTTATATGGTGACAGATGGCAGCTACACTTTTGGTGAGCACAGCAGAATGGATAGAGAAGTTGAATCTCTGTGTTGTACACCTAACACTAATGTAACGTGTGTCAACTATATTCAAATAAAAAACAATTCTTAAAAAGAGCCTGGGTGGCTCAGTGGGTTAAGATTCGACTCTTGATTTAGCTCAGGTCATGATCCCATGGTTGTGGGCTCAAGCCTTGCATTGGACTCTGTACCAGGCATGGAGCCAACTTCAGATGCTCTCTCCCCCTCTCCTTTTGCCCCTCCCCCCTCATAAATAAATAGATAGATAGCACTTATCACAAGCTTGACTGCTTTGCGTTTTTGACACAATCCCTTTCTTATATTTCATGGAAATTTTAGTTTGATATTATGTTGTCAGCAGAGCAATTCTACATTTTGCTAAGATAAAATCTAATTTCACTTCCACGAAACGAGAAGGAAGGAATTTGCTTTCCTCCATCTATTCTCTTTCTTTATCATTAAGCAACAAATTAGAGTAGCAAGCACTGCTACTTCACAGAACACATACATTTATTCCTTTCTTCACCTACAGAAAGAGAAAAAAAAAAGCCCACTTTCCATGCTGCCAGCATTGAGGTTCACAGGATGGATAAGGGTTCATATGTCCTGCTTTCTCTGTTGTCTACCTCAAATCAAACTTTCTCATGTGGACACAAACGCACTTACAGGTGTATATCCGTCAAGTGGCAAATTTCTACCCAGCTGCGAGGAGCAAATGTCAATATACAAACTGCTCACCTATGGATTACTGTCAACTGAAATATTTTGGTATTATCCGTACAACATTGACTTGTTACCTGCTTTCTACATGTAAATTCCTGAACAGCGTTAGCTGGCTATTAAACATGGCAAATCATTTTCATTCTCAAAATGCCATTATTTATTGAATACATATTATATACAAAGCCTCTACATCTTCTTTAGTCTTAGTGTCTTAATGGGTCAAAAACTCTGTCCGTCGTCACCAAAATCATCACCATCATCATATCATTATTTATACTACAGGTATCTCACATTTGTTTGCTATTTTTAAATTGTTCGAAGCACATATACTTACATGGTTTCATTTCATTTGCAACTAGCTACAGATATTTGGATCTTAAAGGATAAAGTAAGTTGTTCAAGGTAACACAACCAGAATTCAGTACTGCTGGGCCCAAACCCCAATTTTCCACTCCATTTCCACTTCCCTTTCCACTCTACTGTTCCAATTTATTACAATGGTGCTTGTTTTCATTTTGGCAAACACTGGTAGTTCATAATGTTTGTCATAAGGATTTGGGTACATTGGGTTGACAATACCCTATAAATATAATTTAAGGGCATAAGGCTAACTGAAAGATGGAGAGAATGACAGAGATACAGAAAATCTCTTTGCACCAACATGGATTTTTTATGATTTTTCTGAAGCATACTAAAACACATTTGTGTCATAAAACTATTCTTTTTTTTTTTTTTAAGATTTTATTTATTTATTTGACAGAGAGAGAGATCACAAGTAGGCAGAGAGGCAGGCAGAGAGAGAGGAGGAAGCAGGCTTCCCGCGGAGCAGAGAGCCCGACGCGGGGCTCGATCCCAGGATCCTGAGATCATGACCCGAGCCGAAGGCAGCGGCTTAATCCACTGAGCCACCCAGGCGTCCCCATAAAACTATTCTTAATTCTTTTATTTCTTGCTTCATGTACTCTGAGAATAAAAATAAATACTTGGAGAAAAATAAAACTTATGTCTTTACAACTGGCTCATTGCTCACAAACGGTAGGGTTAAAACCATACTGTGTAGGTATTGAAAAACAAAACACTGCTGTTCATAATTATTAAATCACACCAAATATTCTATTGAATTTTCATCTTTGAATGCAAAGTAATGTCACTAGCAATCATGCTAAATGCCTGTTATTTTAATGTACTTAATTTATAAATTTGCTTTCCATGACGTCCTATTGAATGAAGATTGATTAAAATATGATCAATATTATTTTTAAAAAGCCACTAAAGTATGAGGAAAGCTAAGATTGATAAACGTGAACAACAAAGCAATTCAATAACAAAATAATTGGTTAATCAATTAGAAACATCTATAATGTGCTAGTAGTACCATGCTTCCTTTCTGGGAGACAGTTCCAGAGGTTTCATGGGAGCTACTTCAGTGTTTATTAGTGTTAGAGATGAAAATATTATCTTTTTTTTTTTTAAAGATTTTATTTATTTATTTGACAGAGAGAAATCACAACAAGGCAGAGAGGCAGGCAGAGAGAGAGAGAGAGGGAAGCAGGCTCCCTGCTGAGCAGAGAGCCCGATGCGGGACTCGATCCCAGGACCCTGAGATCATGACCTGAGCCGAAGGCAGCGGCTTAACCCACTGAGCCACCCAGGCGCCCCGAGATGAAAATATTATCTTAATTGCAGCCCATTCTTGCTAGCATCTGTTAGGTGAAAAGAACCATTTTCTAGATAAATAAAATATAGAATAGCTCTACATATGTTATTTAGGAAGCATTAACGAGAGGTTGTTTTATCTACATAAGTACATTTTGTTCAGATAGATCATTCTTGCTAAAAATCAGAGAAAGACCTTAGATTATAAAGGTGTTGATAAATTCATTTCCAAAAGAGAAGGAAATGTACCAAAAACCATGCGTGCCTGTGTGTGTACACACACACACACCACACGTCTTCAAGATGGCAAGTAGGAACAGCTTTGGATTAGTAGTACCAGAACAGGTCTTTTATGTCTTTTATTTATTTATTTAAAAGATTTTCTTTATTTGACAGAGAGAGAGAGAGCACACAAGTAGGCAGAGCAGTAGGCAGAGAGAGAAGGAGAAGCAGGCTCCCCAGTGAGTAGAGAGCCTGAAGCAGGGCTCAATCCCAGAATCATGACCTGAGCTGAAGGCAGACGCTTAACTGAGCCACCCAGGTGCCCCAGATCTGGGCTTTTAATCCTTACTTTTTCATTTCCTATTCATGTAACTTTGCAAAAATTATCCAACATTGTCATGTCAGTTTCTTACATGAAAACAAAAACCAAACCAACCAACCAAACAAACAACAAAAAAATCCCAGCAGAAATAGCTGTCATTTTCCTTACTGGATATTACAAGGAATAAGTAATAGAGTAGGTATACAAACAATTTGCAAGTTTGTAAAACTCCACAGAAATGTTAGTTATTTTGTAGCATATTACCAAAAGAAAAGCTATAATATTTCAGTGGTAATTTGCAAACTTTGAGGTGGTACTTCCTTAGCAGAAAAAACATAAATTAAGAGAATGAAAATACATTATTTATAAGGGTAAGGTAATCTAAAATGGGAAGAAAATCAACAATTTTGTTCTTTTAATTTGTGGGATATAAATTCTATTTTGTGATTTCTTGAGCTGAAGAAGAACAATATTAGTCCTTGGAGAATCTCTTAATCTAGTTTACTCTCAAGAGGCATCCAAGGAACATAAATATCTGTGCATAGAGCATATATACAAATGTATTTCTTTCTCCTTCCTAATGCTGGAAGAATCTGGACGCTAGGAAAAAGTAAAATTTATTAAGAGTAGCACAAAGAAATTCAAAATAGCATATATTTAAATGTTGGCTCTAAATCATAAGTGTACACTTAAAATCCAAAATGAGTAGACTGTGTCAATATTGTACACAGTAAGAATTTTATTATAGAAAAAAATTAAATCATACTCATTTACTTGCCTATGGGGTTGTTTCTATTTAGTTTAGAAAATTTCACTACTATTACAAATCTTTACCATAAATGCCAAAGAATAACACCTACTGTGTAAGAAAAGAGAATGAAATTAAGCTTTTAATCAAGAAATTAGGAGCTCCCTGGGAAATCGTTGGGAGAGGAAACTATGTCATATTTCATTCTTCTGCAAAATAGAAAAGTCTAAAAAAAATATTGAACCTTTATAAAAAGATATTGGCTTTAAGAGAATCTGATGATTATGAAGAAAAAGTCACTACCTCTCAGCAACAGAAATGGATGTCTCTTAGTATAGGATCTTCATTAAAAAGACCATTGAAAATATATGACATGGGACACCTGGGTGGCTCAGTGGGTTAAAGCCTCTGCCTTCGGCTCTGGTCATGATCCCGGGGTCCTGGGATCGAGCCCCACGTCGGGCTCTCTGCTCCGCGGGGAGCCTGCTTCCTCCTCTCTCTCTGCCTGCCTCTCTACCTAGTTGTGATTTCTCTCTGTCAAATAAATAAAATATTAAAAAAAAAGAAAATATATGACATACTCTAATTTATTCTAAGTAGTCATTAAAAAGATATGACATACCCTAATCTAACAAGTTATCTCAGTGGGTATTGAGGTTGCTTCTATTTTCCTTACAATTAGAAACAATACTACAATGCACGAAATATTTGAGATAGATTTTCAAAGATTAATTCATGCGACCAGGGAGAAGAACAGGACAGGATGTGTGGGCAGAAGATGAATTTCAAAAGAATAAAGGGTAAAGTACATGGAATTTTAGAGATGTTGAGTCCACAGATGGTGAGTAGCACTGAGGGTTGAGAAGCAGTAACAGCCAGTGCCTTGTAGTCCTATGGTTGTAAGCATGGAGAAGCATGGAGACAGGGATAGGGCATCCTTGCTAAGAAGAACACATCCTTCCCATATTTGGTTTCTACTAAAACTTTTGTTAGAAAAATGGCTTTGTTTCTAGCAAAGAAGTGTGGGAAAAGATTATTAGCAATCAGAAGTCTATTTATAACAGTAATTTGAAATCACTGTGTTTAGAAAGATGCAGTTTTTAAGGCAAGATTGAAGAATAGATTTAAGGGACCTAAGATCCGAGGCAGAGAGTGGAGACCCCTTAAAAATTTCATGTCAGGAATTATGGAACCAAAAACTAGGCACCGAAAAGAGAGATGAAGAACTATTACAAAAAGCCATTTTTGGTCATTATCTGATAGGATTTATTGATCTGCTGGTCAAGGGAGAAGAAAAGGAAGGAAAGGGGAAGGTAATTGAGATTATTAGCTTGGTCAACTTGCGTAGAGGGTAAGTGTGATAACCAGTGTGAGGAATCCACGAGGGAGAAATGTCTGAGACAGAAGGATGGTTACTCTGTATCTTCCATTTCCTTCCATCTCTACCCAGGACCAAACCATCATTGTCTATAGCATGGACTACTTCAATGGCCACACTCTCTGCTTCCTACTTGTTCCTTTAATTCTTTCTCCACACAGTGGCCCCAGAGAGCTTTGTAAAATTTAAATAAAATTATTTTACTCTTATACTTAAATCACGCAAGAGGTTTCCTTTTGTAGTTAAATTCAAAATCATCTCTGTCTACCCCTACTTATTTCCCTAACCTCAGCTCCTGCCCCTCCCACTCTCATTCATATGCTCCCTCCACTCTGGCCTTCCTTCTGCTCCAACCTTCCTTCCACCTTACTTTCAGGCCTTTGTACAAGCTGCTTCTCCCCCCATTTTTGCATGGCTGGTTCCTTGCTATTTCAGTCCCAGAGTATAAATCATTTTTCAAAGAAGCTAAAAAGTGGTTATCCAACCTAAAATATGGGTCTTGTTTTCTTACGGCTTATGCTTTATTTTCCTCATAACATTCATCGTTCAATAATATCTCATATTTTTAAGTCCTTTCACCACCAGAAAAAAAAAATCCTTTTTGTCAACAGAAGAGATTTTAACTTAGCTTGTTTACTGCTAGTTCTTAATACCTAAAGCAGGGCTAATGATGAATGGGTATTCCATAAGTATTTGTTAAATGAAAGAATACATGCTGTGTTTGAAGTGCCCTGTGGTACAACCATGTAGATAGCCAGAAAGTAGATTTGAGCCATGGAGAAAGATAAAATTGAGAGAAATGCAGGAATGAGGTACAGTTGTTTTGCAGTTGTTTATAAGCAGATATAAGTTTATATCTTATAGGCTCAGCTGTAATTTGTGTTGGCATGTTTTGAGTGAGTGTGTGTGTGTATGTGTTTTTGAGAAGGACAATCTTCCCATAATAATTACTTACAAATGACTTCGACATACCCTTTCGAAGACAGTATCAAACTGAAACTCATCTCTCCCTAATTTCTCTTTAGATGACTAGTAGCCTGAATTGAAACCTTGGCTCTGCCACTAGTGATCAACAGGGACAGACACTGTGTTGGTGTGATGGACGCAGTGTTCAACTAAACAACCATAGATGCTGTCCTCATGGGGCCTATATTCTTGTGAGAGAAATGAACAATCAGACAATCATAGAAGTAAATAAACATCAACTACGATAAGAACTATACATAAGAAGCAATGGGTAGGAAGCAAAGGTGCTTCCGAGGTTTCCCGATAATGACCATCAAGTTGAGATCAGATGAATGAGAGAAATCATCATCAGAGTTACCCTTCTTCAAAAGTAGAAGTTCAAAGTTGTGAGTTGGGATTGAGCATGGCATGTTCAAAACCCTGAGAGAAAATCAGGCTGGTGATTGCTCAGAGAGCAAAGGAAAAAGAAATGGAAGCGGTGACTGCAAAGATCACTCAAAACCTGATTGTAAGGACTTTAGTGAATGAAGGAGCCGCTACACGAGGTCTTTCACGGGGACCGCCTTATCTCTCATAATGATATGCCCGCTTGTACTTTGGTGGATGCCAACGGTGGGCTTCCTAAATTGGCACAGAACATATTATTTCAAAACGTGACTCTTAAAACTAGGAACTGTAAACTCTTCAACTCTTCTAGATATTTCAAAGACCTATCTGTGAAGTACCTGTAAAGTGAACTGAGTAAAAGCAACCGGTGTTTGTGTTGGTTCAGAGGGGCACATCTGTGACATGTGTAGTGTTTTCATCTCAATCACGTACGTGCTCATGATGTTAAATTTTTATAACAGTAAAAAGTCATTAGTTCTGACTTCAGATCGAGAGGCAGTCTTCCTCGTCTGAGTTTAAATTTCCATTTCTAATATCTAAAAAGAAAGAGCTTGTTAAGCAAATTAATATTGTGAAGAGGGTTTCCTGGAGGCATATTTAACCTACTTGCAAGGCCAACTACTTTAGAATGCATGGCTTACATGCAAATGGGAAGCTACTAAATGTAAATTAGTTTGTTCATTACAATGGTCTGGTAAGGTTTTCAAACACATCATTTAAGTCACTGTGATAAAGTTTTAAAAGCTGCATTTCTATTATGAGTCATTCATGCTTTATTTCCTTCACTCATTCACTTACTCAGTAAATCTGTTCCTTGGGGAATCTCATACAGCTCAGGAGGTAGCAACTCCATCCACCTGAGAGTTGCTCGGGCCAAAAAACATGGTGTCTTGACCCTTCTCTCTCACACCCTACATCAAATCCATCAGCCAATACTGTAGTCTCTAGCTCAAACACACATGTACACATGGACACAGACACATATGTACACATAAATATAATCATCCCGCCTCTTGAAGAATTTCTTCTTGGTCACCCTTGTAAACTTATCTTCTGACACTAACACGTCAGATTTGGAAATCACAAAAACTGAAATCTTTCCAAGGACTCTGGGTTTAGAACATCTATTCCATGTGTCCTCCCTGGTTTTTGCCAGGGATCTAAACCTGGATCTCTGGTCCTGATTCTCCTTTAGTCTTCAGGCTCCTATTCAGTTGTCTATAGGAATCCCAGTAGTCAACTTACCTGCATTAACTTGCACATTAGGTATGTTCATCCTTCAAGAGCCCCTATTTACCCAAGTGCTAGAATACACCTAGTCACCCAGCCTACAAACTCCTCTCCCTTCCTTACTCCCATGCTCCTTATTCAGGAATCATCAAACGTTGCCTGTTAGATCTCCTACATATTTCTCAAATATTCCTCTTCTCCCTCCCCTGCTTACAAGTGCCCTCGTTTTAGGGAGTGTTTTAAAGTTCTCTTCATTTCCTGGACCTGAACTTACCTCTTCCTTTGTTCAGGCAAGAGGAACAGGAAGGGAGTTTCTTTTGCAGAGATTTAGGGGGTAAAAGCTTAGCAAAAACCCATCGATCACAATCCCTTGCTGCTTTTCTAGACTCTCACAGAAACAAACCCAACAATAAGTTGACAACTTATTTAATACACAGAAAAAATTTGAAGCAAGAGTTATAAAAATATTTTAGTGCAATTTTCTTCCTTGTTTTATATGATACATTTGGGAATTCATTGGAGGTAGTGTTTCATTCACTGAACTTGGCAGTTTTAACTCTCAGGCACAAAGGAAATGGAAATGTCTGGAGATGTCTGAAGGGTTGTGTTTTACTTTCTCTTTTCCATTTCTTCTTTTTCAGCAAAGGTCCGCCACAATTGAAAATAAAAAAATATAATATTTAAAATACAATTTTACAGACTTGATGACAATAAATTTAGCTATGTATCTTATGTTTGCAAGGATTATCTTCTATAATGTTTCATTATTCATTACTTGTTGAGCTATTCCACATGTTTCCAAGGTAGAATAGACTTTGATAGATGGATATGCGTGCGCGCGCTCACACACACACACACACACACACACACACCCTGAATTGGCAACAATTACTTGCATGCTTCCCAAGAGACAATGTGGGATCTCTGAAGCGCCAATACTTAATGCATCGAATCTTAAAAATCTTACCACATTACCACCATTAAATTTCAAGTCCGTTTGCAAATAGCCATTTGCATAACCATAGAGGGGAGAATGCTTTACACTTTCACTTAACTTTGCCATTTGTCTACTTCTTGAGACAGAAAATCCCAATTTTTCTTATCTCTTTACAATTGCAGTAAATACAACTTGATAGTAACTTAGAGAGATGGCTGATAAGGGACCCACGATAAAAAGGCTCATTTTTAATCACAGGAATTGCAAGAACATGGATAATACTTTAATTGAACTAAGCAAAACAACCCATTAAAAATAGAAACTCGTAAGAGAGAATAGCAAAGCAAAAGTTAGACGATGAAAATAATATAAATAATATGGTGAAAACTGCTGATTTTTCCCCTAGTACAATCTGGTTTTCCCTTCTTTCTGGGTATGTAATTGCCAGCCACATGCAACATTCCCCGCTTTTGCTTGGTGGCTAGGTTTCATTATGTACTTAAGTTCTCATCAATGAAATGTGAATGGAAAGGATGTGTATAACTTGTATAAAAGGAAACCCTTACCCTGAACTTCCTTTCTTTCGCTCTCCATACATTAGGGCAGAGGCGTGTGTGCAATTAGCCGTGACCATGCAGAAGAGGCTAATGCTCTAAGGGATGGCAGAGCAACAGAATGGAAGAGGGAGGCCCTGAGACTCTGTTTGAGGCTGAGAGCTCCTAGTCCTGGCTTCTGTATGGGAGAAATTCTGCCAAAATATACCTTTTGGGAGAAGGCAGGGTTATCTCTATAACATAGTGGCAACCATGAAGGCAGGAGGCTCGTCTAGGGTTTCCCCGTGAGAAGAAACATGGCTCTTTAAGGAACACAAATGTATTTTTTGAAAGAAGGCTCATAATTCCCACTTTTTCCTTTCCATCCAAACCAGTATGTGCATATTAGTGCTTTTTTTTCTCTTACTTATCCTTATTTATTTTCTTATTCTCACTTAGTTATCCATTCATTTCCCCTTCCTCTGTGTGTATAAACCAGGGGGTGTTCAAATACAGTGACAAATCTATATCTTGCATTTTCACTAATCACCTATTGCCGGATGATACCTTATAAAGAGTATGTGTGTGTGTGTGTGTGTGTGTGTGTGTGTGTGTTTGTTTAAAAGATTTTATTTATTCACTTGACAGAGAGAGAGAGAGAGAGCAAGCACAAGCTGGGGGAGCAGAAGGCAGAGGGAGAGGGAGAAGCAGGCTCCCCACTGAGCAGGCTGAATCAGGGCTCAATCCCAGGATCCTGAGATCATGACCTAAGCCAAAGGCAGACCCAGGCACCCCAAACAGAGTGCATTCTTAATAGCAGTACAACATTTCTATACCATATACTAAAACCATAAAAAAAAAAATTCCATATGAATTAAAAATCTAAATTGAAAATTAAAAAAACAAAACAAAATCTTATAATGAGAGAGGAGGCCTTCTTTAGTAAGATAGGAAACTCACATGTCATGGTGGAAAACAGACATCTTGATGAGAAAACCCAGCAGAAAAAAATGGGCAAAAGATATATAATGGCAAGTCTCACAGAGAATGATAAAGGGTTAATTTACAAATATTTAAGATATGGTATCACAGTAGTAGTCAGAAAGATGCAACTTGAGACAAGAGATAGTAATTTTTGTTTTTCATGTGGATGATAATATAAAAGATGGATACTCTTCATATCTGGCAGTGGTGCTGGTGGGAATGTGGATCTCAATAACGTCTAAGCAGATATAAAATAAAAGTAGCACTGCAATATTGTATAACAGCAGGAAGAGTAGGAACAAAGTAGGAAGAAAAAAAAAGTACAAACAGTAGGAAGTGAAAAAAAGAGAAATATGTAATGTTCATCAACAGGGTAAAATCTGAAGAAATGATGGTAATACTCTGGGTTAAATTTTTCTCTTCTTTAAAATGACCTTTGGTCATTTTCCAGCACCTTCTCATACGTTTTCTTATAAGCCAAAAACTAGTGTCATCTGAGCAGAGGGCGGTTAAGGAAGGGAATTTGGGGCATGGAATACTGGGAGAAGAGTAGTGAAGGGAGGTGCCGGGCTTTAGATCAAGGAGGGTTTGGACAGAGAAAGGCTTAGAACACAGACTCTTCTGTAAAACACATAGCCATTCTTTGGGGGAAAACGCTGACATTATGTGAAAGGTTAAGTTCAGTCATGTATTAAAGGAAATGTAACTTTATTTGGCAATCACAGGATGCTGAAGTCTTGGGTTATATCTGCTAGGACTGAATCTATTTGCTGATCTATGAATGATGGAGTCTCAGAGTATGAAAGGAAGTCTCGGAGTACTGGGTGTAAGAGGAATCTGACAAATGTGGACTTCATTCAGAAGAGTAATATGACCAGATTTACATGTTAGAAATGTCACTCTACAGCAACCTAGGAAATGTGTCTAAGAAGGAAACAGAAAACTCGTACAATGATAGGATCATATTGAGGAATCGGTACGAGGGCAGTTTGGGCAGAGATAGAGAAGGGGAACACAGATTTGAGAAATGAAAGATGAAATGCCCAGCAAAATGGCAGATTTGAGGCTGCTTTTTAGGGCGGTTCCGTGCCTAGGGAGATGACGGTAACATTTACAAACTCCGGGAATTCAGGAGAAAGAGCTGATCGTAAAGAACCATCTTACTGAAACAGGTTAACTTTTCCAGACACTTGTGATATGTCAGCCGCATGACTCTTAATTCATAACAATGGAAATAGAACTTTCAATATTAAATTAAAGCAAATGAGTTTTCTCTCTAAAGGGCATGAATGTGACACTCTTTAGCAGGATATGATGTTAGAATAAAGTACTTCAGTGTCATATTTCATTTGATTTCTCCAACTGTAATTGGTTTCTTCTTTTCTCCTTCACTCAGCCCATGGATTGCAGTAATTTCTTCAAGACACAGACTAAATCTAGGAAAGTATATCTACATCTGACCTTCCCCTCCTAAAGCTTCTGAAAATTAGATATCTCAATGTTATAGTTAAAACACCTAAACCATGGCAACAATCTTACAGTATATTATGACTGTGCATCATCTTTCCAAACAAATTATTAAGAATTTCATATGAAAATAAAAGCATAAAAATGCTAACTATGGAGACGGGAAAATGCTTTTTCTCTCCATGTCTTCTATCAGAGCTGAAGTTCAAGCCCTTGAGCTCATGCTGACTATAATCCTAGTGTATATACCATTAATTCTAGAAAATGTAAGGAGTAGAAAGAACATATACAGGAGCACAAAATATAAAAATCTGCCCTTTTTAAAAAAAATTTATTTATTTTCAGCATAATGGTACTCATTGTTTTTGCACCACACCCAGTGCTCCATGCAATACGTGCCCTCTCTATTACCCACCACCTGGTTCCCCAACCTCCCACCCCCCACCCCTTCAAAACCCTCAGGTTGTTTTTCAGAGTCCATAGTCTCTCATGGTTCATCTCCCCTTCCAATTTCCCACAACTCCCTTCTCCTCTCCATCTCCCCATGTCCTCATGTTCTTTGTTATGCTCCACAAATAAGTGAAACCATATGATACTTGACTCTCTCTGCTTGACTTATTTCGCTCAGCATAATCTCTTCCAGTCCCGTCCATGTTGCTACAAAAGTTGGGTATTCATCCTTTCTGATGGAGGCATAATACTCCATCGTGTATATGGACCACATCTTCCTTATCCATTCGTCCGTTGAAGGGCATCTTGGTTCTTTCCACAGTTTGGTGACCGTGGCCATTGCTGCTATAAACATTGGGGTACAGATGGTTCTTCTTTTCACTACATCTGTATCTTTGGGGTAAATACCCAGCAGTGCAATTGCAGGGTCATAGGGAAGCTCTATTTTTAATTTCTTGAGGAATCTCCACACCGTTCTCCAGAGTGGCTGCACCAACTTGCATTCCCACCAACACTGTAAGAGGGTTCCCCTTTCTCCACATCCTCTCCAACACACGTTGTTTCCTGTCTTGCTAATTTTGGCCATTCTAACTGTGTAAGGTGATATCTCAATGTGGTTTTGATTTGAATCTCCCTGATGGCTAGTGATGATGAGCATTTTTTCATGTGTCTGATAGCCATTTGTATGTCTTCATTGGAGAAGTGTCTGTTCATATCTTCTGCCCATTTTTTGGTATCTGTTTTGTGTGTGTTGAGTTTGAGGAGTTCTTTATAGATCCTCGATATCAACCTTTGTCTGTACTGTCATTTGCAAATATCTTTTCCCATTCCGTGGGTTGTCTTTTTGTTTTGTTGACTGTTTCCTTTGCTGTGCAGAAGCTTTTGATCTTGATGAAGTCCCAAAAGTTCATTTTCGCTTTTGTTTCCTTGGCCTTTGGAGACATATCTTGAAAGAAGTTGCTGTGGCTGATATCGAAGAGGTTACTGCCTATGTTCTCCTCTAGGATTCTGATGGATTCCTGTCTCACGTTGAGGTCTTTTATCCATTTCGAGTTTATCTTTGTGTACGGTGTAAGAGAATGGTCGAGTTTCATTCCTCTACATATAGCTGTCCAGTTTTCCCAGCACCATTTATTGAAGAGACTGTCTTTTGTCCATTGTATATTTTTTCCTGTTTTGTCGAAGATTATTTGACCACAGAGTTGAGGGTCCATATCTGGGCTCTCCACTCTGTTTCACTGGTCTATGTGTCTGTTTTTATGCCAGTACCACGCTGTCTTGGTGATCACAGCTTCGTAGTAAAGCTTGAAATCAGGTAACGTGATGCCTTTTTTTTGTTGTTGTTTTGTTTTTCAACATTTCCTTAGCAATTCGGGGTCTCTTCTGATTCCATACAAATTTCAGGATTATTTGCTCCAGCTCTTTGAAAAATACCAGTGGAATTTTGATCGGAATGTAATCTGCCCTTTTTATTTTTAATACTATCTAGCCAACTCCTTGTTTTGCCTTTATCAAATCAACATACCTGACTGAAAACCCCAAGAGTTAGCAGTTATCTACAGAAAGGTCATGACTTACAAAGAGGTCAGCATTTGGAATTTCCAGGAGCTTCTCTGGCTTACCACCATGTAATACTTCAAACTGATTCTCAGGCTGAGACTGTAGAGATTGTAAGGATTAAAAGCATTTTGTGGCTTATGTTTTTGTTCTTACACTTCCTACTTGGCATCATGCTGGCTGCAGAGCAGGCGATTACAACGTGTTTGATTCAGTTTTGGAGTGCTTATTATGCCTATGCGATTGTTTAGTTTGGCTAAAAGCACATACAAAATATAAAAATGTAGCTGCTATATTGAGAATTAGTTGTCTTCTGAATTCCACAGCTAATAATAGCAATAGTGCCATAAAGCTAATAAAAGCAATAATTATAGTGACATTCAGTGAGTGCTTACCATGTGTCATTCAATCTTCAAAATTCACTTTCACACAAACACTATGCAATAGATATAATGGGAAAATTGAGTTAATTTGTGCCAGGTCATACAACATTTAAATGGCTGCCTCAGAATAAAAGCAAAAGTTTCACTGAGTTTTATAATATAGGCATACCTCAAAGATATTGTGGGTCCAGTTCCAGATCACTGCAATAAAGTGAATATCGCAGTAAAACGAGTCAAATGGTTTTTTTTAGTTTCCCAGTGCATATAAAGTTATGTTTACACTATACTGCAGTCTATTAAGTGTGCAATAGCATTAAAAAAAAAACCAACGTATATACCTTAATTAAAAAGTATTTATTGCTAAAAAATGCTAACCATCACCTGAGCTTTCAGTGAGTCATAATCTTTTTGCTGACTGACAAAGGTGGTGGCTGCTGAGGGGACTGTGGCAACTTCTTAAAATAAGGCAACATTGAAGTCTGCAGTTATCAATTAACTTTCCCTTTTACAAATGATTTCTCTGTAGCGTGCTATGCTGTTTGAGAGCATTTTACCCAGAGTGGAACTTCTTTGAATCGTTGAGTCACTGCTCTCAAACAGTGCCACTATTTTATCCACTAAGTTCATGCAATATTCTAAATACTTTGTTGCCATTTAAACAATCTCCACAGCATCTTCCTCAGGAATGGATGCCATCTCAAGCAACTGCTTTCTTTGTTCTTCCATAAGAAGCAGCTCCTCGTCCACTCTAGCCATGACATGAAATTGCCACCATTCAGTTACATCTTCAGGTTCTGCTTCTAATTTTAGTTTTCTTGCTCAGTCCACC